>NC_141689.1:1543722246-1543967246 GCF_964263255.1 Lissotriton vulgaris | reverse complement strand
GAGTTGACATCCTTGTGATACATTCCGTAAAATACGGTAAAATACACTGCGTATCTGGTACACCAGGGTAGTATGTGAATCACCAAGATTGAGGTACCACACACTTATGCACTCCGCAAGCAAACTCAGGCATGATGAAAAGATCTTGCCTCTCCCGAAGTTTAGTTTAATCATACAACGTGTGCTTATTGGCATAGTGCATCCCAAGCATTCAAGCTCTTCACTTAATCCTTGGCCTCTCTGCAGAGACTACCAACAGTGTACCGTTCTTTGAGGGCGTTGCCTAAAGGATAGCGATACTGTGCTCTGATCACGAATTCTCACTAGCCCCTCCCCCTACAAAATGTAAGTTTTGTTAGGAGTAGCATTTCGTTCAGTTGAATATCCGTGTTGCATTATGGGAGCTTTAGTTTAGATACACTTTGGTCAATAAAATTTCAGCATTTGCAATGCAATAGGTCTCGCATTAGGAAAGTTTGAGCTATTAGTATTGTAAATGACACATTTTGTATTTGTGTGTTGGTTTTGAAAATAGCTAAATTAATAGCTGTGTCATTTACAATGCCGATAGTTACAACTTTCGCAAATGTGACACCTATAACATTTGTAATGCAATTTGTGTCGTATTTACGTGACTTAGATGTATTGCTATTACAAATAACAAAGGCTTTTAATTTTTTTAATAATTAATACTTAAATAAAAGTTATTGTAATTTAAAATGGCAATAGCTTAAACTTGTGTAAATAACTTTTGTGAAGATTATGTTCAGTGTATTTTATTGTGACGAAAATCCAAGAACAGAAGTGAAATATTAATATCTTTTTGTGACATTTGTAATGAAGCTTGAAACATTGAGAGAACATATTTGAACCAGTAGTTGTTGAATGGTTGCACAGATTGATGATGTGGTGGCGCTGAGTGATGTTGTGGTGGCGACGAGTGATGCTGTCTCGTCCAGTGATGCTGTGGTAGCACATAGTGATGTTGTGGTGACCCTGAGTGATGCTGTGGTGGTGCTGAGTGATGCTGTGGTGGTGCGATAGGTAGATAGAGTAAGTGCGATAGATAGATAGAGTGAGGGTGATAGATAGATAAAGGGAGGGCGATAGATAGATGGCGTGAGGTAGATAGATAGATAGATAGATAGATAGATAGATAGATAGATAGATAGATAGATAGATAGATAGATAGATAGATAGATAGATAGATAGATAGATAGATAGATAGATAGATAGAGTGAGGGCAATAGATGGGAAACATCACTTACAACACATTTATTACAACACACTACCATTACAACGCAACCATTACAACGCAAACCATTACAACGCATTGCGCTGGGGGGCGCTCTAGGATAGGGAATATATTTAATTTACTATCCAACACCTTCCCTACTATCCACGGGGACTGGAGTTGGAATAGTAAATTAAATAAATCACTATCCAGCGCTTAAAAGCACTATGCGTTGTAGTGGTATGCGATGTAAAAATCGCGTTGTAACAGCAGGCGTTGTAATAGCCTGCGTTGTAACGAAACCAATCCGCAATAGATAGATAGACAGATAGATAGAGTGAGGACGATTGATCGCTAGATAGATAGATAGATAGATAGATAGATAGATAGATAGATAGATAGATAGATAGATAGATAGATAGATAGATAGATAGATAGATAGATAGATAGATAGATAGATAGATAGATAGATAGATAGATCTAAGTGAGGGCGATAGATAGATAGACAGATAGAGTGAGGGCGATAGATAGACAGATAGATAGAGTGAGGGCAATAGATAGATAAAGTGAGGGCGATAGAGTGAGGGCGATAGATAGTTAGATAGATAGATAGATAGATAGATAGATAGATAGATAGATAGATAGATAGATAGATAGATAGATAGATAGATAGATAGAGAGATAGATAGATAGATAGATAGATAGATAGATAGATGGAGTGAGGGCAATAGATAGATAGACAGATAGATAGAGTGAGGACGATTGATCATTAGATAGATAGATAGATAGATAGATAGATAGATAGATAGATAGATAGATAGATAGATAGATAGATAGATAGATAGATAGATAGATAGATAGATAGATAGATAGAGTCAGGGCGATAGATAGATAGATAGAGTCAGGGCAATAGATAGATAGATAGATAGATAGATAGATAGATAGATAGATAGATAGATAGATAGATAGATAGATAGATAGATAGATAGATAGATAGATAGATAGATAGATAGATTATTGTGGTTGTGTGTGTGTGGTTGTGTGTGTGGTTGTGTGTGTTGTGTTTGGGGTTGTGTGTGTGGTTGTGTCTGTTGTGTGTGGGGTTGTGTGTGTGGTTGTGTGTGTGGTTGTGGTTGTGTGTGTGGTTGTGTTTGTGGTTGTGTGTGAGTGCTTGTGTGTGTGTGGGTGTGTGTGTGTGTGGGGGGGTTGTGTGTGGGGGGTTGTGTATGTGGGGTTGTGTGTGTGGGGGTGGTTTGTGTCTGTGGGATTGTGTGTGGGGTGTTGTGTGTGTGTGGGGGGGTGGTGTGGGGTGTGTTTGGTGTGTGTGTGGGTGTGTGTGGGGGGTTGTGTGTGTGTGGGGTTGTGTGTGGCTATGAGAGTACAGTAAACTTTGTTTAACCAGCAAAAATACTAGCTGTGAACTGTCACAAGAAGGCACTAGTGCACTCTCCCAACTTCGAGAGGATTATGTTAAGACCCATGACTTGCAGGTAGTCAAGAATGTGGGCCTATGCTCTCAGTGCAACAAGTCAGTGGCACCTCACCCAAGATAATTCAGCTCGATTCAATAACGTGCAAGCAGTATGGGACCTCTGTGCCCAGATGCAATGTGCCACTCGGACCGATAGTCCAAGGGTGATGCCACCACTGTGAAAACTGAATCTAGCTAAAAGTGTGTTACTGGGGAGGGTTGTGTAACCTGCCACACCCATCCTCCCTAAAGTAACTAGAACCACCTATTCAAAACAAGATGATCCCTTGATGTGAACCAGATGGAAAAAAGAAATAAGTGGCTTTCCAGGGAAACTCCCAGCAGTCGTTATTCACTGGTCCGCACCAACGGCGTAGCTGTGAGAGGTGCAGCCAGTTCAGCGGCACCGAGTCCCACCGGGGTGTGCGGTACAGCCTGTCTGCATCAGCTGCATATGTCTTTATTAGCAATTATAGATCAAAAAGAAAAATACTAAACATAAGATGGCTACTGCAAAGTTTGCAAAGTTCTCCAATATTTGTCTTCAATGATACTGATGAAGCAGGTTTCTGAAATTATTTCAGAAATAAAGCTTCCATAACCTTTAATACATTAATGAGTGTTGCACGTTTGTGTATTTAATCAACCTAGATTAATGTGCACCGACATAAACATTTGGGTTTAACTATATGTGCTCTTGTCATGTTTGTTGTGTCGTTTTAAGTAATATATTTAGCTTATCTTTCGTTTTGTTGAACACTAATTGCAGCTGTTTTAAATAATTGCATGTGCTTTCTTTAAATGTGCTTTTGTTTTTGTCGTGTCTTTTTATGTGACTGTGTCATGTTCGTCTTTTTGTATGCAAAGCTAGGTAACATAGACTAATGGATTAACATTAGCAAAGGGGGTGGGTAACAGAATAATTATCGTTTCTTGAATTAATTATTGTCTTGTGTTTCCTTGCATACTAGACCCATGCTAAAAAGGCCTGTGGCCTATTTCTAAAATGGACGTCCGAAGTTTTGTCAAAAGTTGGGCCTTGGACAGCAGCGTTTGAAAATATTTCTTTTCAATTAATTCTTTGAAAGACACTTGTAAAGCGGAGCTGTGTGGAGTATTTGAAGGACAAGGCCAAAACAGGATGTTTAGCGGCGGAAAGACTCGGATGCAAAAAGCTAAAGGATATTCTTTTACTTAATGTTGCGATTTTTGGTGAGCCTGTGACTCTCTAAAACAATGGACAATGCTGCTTTTGAGGATGTGTAATTTTCCTATGTGTGAAGCTGCATGACTTCATCGGACGATCCTTTTGGCCAATCATGCTTCATTTTTCGTGAATATTTGTATTCTTTTAGTTAGTTTAGATAGAAAAAAGGTATAAAAACTGCCCCTTAGAAAGAGCATTGCCCGACTCGTTCCTGTGCTCGGGAGATGCTGCCAGATTATTGATTCACGTAAGAGCATTATTAACTTGTGTTTTTCTTTACAGGTTTCCTTAGCAAGTTAGGGAAATAGGGTTTAGGGAATGAATTTCTTAAATGTTTAAGCTTTTCTCATGCTAATTTTGAATTAAACAGACAGTTTAATGTGCCTTTCTAATAAAATAATGCCGCTGAAATAAATGCTAATAAAGATTATAATTAATTAAATGCTCTTTGCTCTATGCTCATGAAATACAGATAATAAAATAGATTTTGAAATGACAAGCTGGTCTTGTTAGTTTCCTTAAAGTTACCATTAGTTAATCCATTGCCAATGTTTTGATCTATTAAATGTTATATTCGGTTTGTTTGATTAAATAGGTCATATGATTCAGAAGGGCAGAAAACTGTGTCTCAGTCATTTATGGGCCTAGTGAAGTTATTATTAATAATGGTGAGTATGGTGTTTAGAGTTGAACATATGAGACTGAATTTTCTTTGGCCCGCTGGATCAAATCTTTGGTAGCAGAGTTCGGTTACTATGGTAACTGACATGTTACATTGTAATTACATAGGATACATGTTTAACACATGTTATGTTTTGTGTAGTTGTTAATTGTTGTCGAAAGTTTTTTTTTCCAGCAGTGAGAAAAATCCTATATGTGCCGTCAGAATAGTGTGACAGGTGAAGTTACAGAGTTCATTTGTTCCGTTTCAAATTAGTGGTACTGAATTATCACTAAGTGTTGTGGACGTACAACACAAGTTTAGGGATTTTAGGTATAATAGGTTGTATGTATAGTGAGGATTGCCTATAAAATTCTAGCTCTGAGTATGGGGACCTGGAGAGCCTGTTTTAAAACTCGTTGCGAAAAGAGTAGTAGGATTTTTCTGAGCTTGTGTGAAGGGTGAGGTAGCGTAGTCTATTCTTACTGGCGAATGTGGATTTCTATTGGTTGGTTAGAGTCCTGCCAAAGATTTCATGTATACATGAATAGGTTTTCCTGAATGAATGCGCAAAACTGTTTTGTGAAAATAGCGTTGTCTATTACACAAGAGTGTAATCTTGAATGTCTGGTAAAGCTATCACTTAATTTAGCGAAACGGATGAATTGTTTGTTTTTCTGTAGTTATTAACTGAAATCCATTGAAAAGGATTGTTTTAAAATGGCGTTGTGAAAATATTTTGTAAAGGAGGGGTGAGTTTACGGAGTGACACTGATACGCGTGCAGCTTTTCTGCAGCGGCAGTATACGTCACTGGGTTCGTGCTGTGATTGGTCGACATACGTCACAGCGAGTGCACTGATTGGTTCACGTGACCGAAACGAGCTGTTAGCTGATTGGACCTTTCTGAAAACAGCATTTTTATTGGTTGAGCAAGGTGGTGACGTGGCTTAACCTGATTGGTTTGTTGGTGATTCGCGCACGGATTGGCTAAGGTAGCGGAACAACAAGGAAATACTTACAATCTTTTCTGAATTTAACGGAATAGTTTTAAAACCTGAGTTATTGGTACAAAAAAGAAAAGAAGCCTTCATGGTTTCAGAAAATTAAAAATGTATTCAATCCTGACAAGAAAATTGAAGCCCGTGGTGGTAAATTACTTCATAAGTACAAGACACCCGCAGCATATATGGAAGGGAAATATGGTTATCATACGGTCCTCTGGCTTGAAAATTGGATGCAATATACTAAAAATGATGGTGTTTTAGCCTGGCCAGAAGATGGATCGTTTAATGTTAAAGTTTTAAGAAACTTAAGAGAAAAAATGATGGCTCTTTCACCAAGACCCAGACCCACTCAAGTTGAAGCTTTAGTTGAATGGGAAGTTGAAATGATGGAACTTGAGCGAGAAAATTGGGGAAATCCAAGAGGCATAGATAGGGAAACACACCAAGATAAAATACGTTGCTGGAGAAAAGGGGACATGCATGATGGTTTGTATCCGGTTTTAGAAATGGTTGTTGAAAAAGGAGGTCAAAAGAATCCTCAGAAAAAGGGTCATCTTGATCAAGAATTAGATGATGCAGTTTTAGAAGATATTTTAAATAATCCTCCACCTTATCAGCCAGATTGTTCACATTCTACCCCAAATAGTTTTTCAGGAGTTTCTCCTAGTGCACCTAGAGAAGTTGAAGATTCACCCAGATTTATGAGACTTCCTGAAAGAGCAGCGAGATCAAGAAGTAGAACAAGTACCCCAAGAGAAAGTTCGAATTCGAGAAATAATTTCCCGAGAAATGATAAAAAGAAAGAATTGCCTGGTGATATACCAAATATTACAGAATATTTAAAAGTGAAGGGAGAATTAATTCAGCAGTTAACAAAAGGCATGGAAGCAGTAACAGTTCCGGTTACAATTGGTCCTGTTGTACCAGTTTTTGACCAAAATGAAAATAGACATTCTGTTATAGCTAATCCTTTAAATGTAGAAATTCAAAAGGTGGCTGAAAATTTTTATTCTGAGCTAACAGAAATTCATAAAGATAAAACAATGCCAAATTTAACTTTAAACCAAAGCTTGTCAAATGTCACACCATCAGCTGCTGAATCAGATTCTGGTTCCTTAAATAAAAGTGATTTGATACAGAGTCCTCAACAAGTTCCTGAGTCTAAACAACTTGATGTTACAAAATTAAAAGCAGATTTAGAAGAATTAATAATTGGCACAATTGGAACTGACTGTTTGAAGCAATATCAGGATGATGAATTGTTGTTTATTTGTAAAAGTATTCTGTGGAAAACAAAAAATGAATATGATCAATTTGAAGAGGTGGCTGCTGAATTAGAAATAGATTTGACTCGCCAGAAACAATTGCAAAAGCATTACAGAGTGGATTTTTCTGAGAGGGATATAGAAAATCTAAATACTACAGGCAGAATAACCCACATAAAAGAATTAATTGTGTTTCTAAAACGATTAGGTGAGTTAAGTAGATGGAGAGTTAAGTGGACAAAGAAAAAGGAAGAAGAAAAGAGAGAAAGAGGAGAAGTTTTTGCTGAATTTCCTATGAGGGAAATAGCTGGTGGGGGTTATGTTCATGTTCCATGGACAAGACAGGATATTCTTCTCTTCACAAATGATTTCCCACGGCTGAGAGAAAAGCCAGTGGAATGGTATTGTCAAGTTGACAGATTTATTAAAGTCTCAAACGTTCTGTGGATTGTTCTTGATGGTTTCTTTGACATTGTTGTCCCGTCAGATCTTTGGACAGAATGTAAAATTTCTGTTAGTTTTCCTAAAGAGGAACGGCCTCGACATAAAGTAACAGGCGCTCCTGTTGCAGACATTGTCATGGATTTCTATGACAAAGTAATTGTCTGGCTAAAAGACAAGATTCCTGCGAAAGAAGTAGATTGGGTTAAAATAGACAGAACGAATCAAGAACCAAAGGAATCGGTCCATTCCTATTATGAAAGGTTACTCCTGGTATTTAAACAATACAGTGGCTATGAAAAATTAAGTGAAAGCGACATGAGCCACTTCATTTACAGGTTTGTTTATGGCCCGAGACCTGAGATTGGTGACATGATTAGAAACGGAATTGTCGGTTGGCAATCACTTTCAGTTGATGACATCCTGAGAAAAGCAAAATACTGCAGTGATGAAATAGATTCAAAACAAAAGAAACTTTCAGCAGAATCCAGGAAAGTTCAAAGGGAATTTTACAAATAAGCCAAAATTTAATATAAATATTGAAGACCTTAAACAAAAGCTACCTTGTTTTATTTGCGGCGAAATTGGACACTGGAAGCAAGAGTGTAAAAATCCGCCCAGAAATTAAAAAAATTCATCATTAAATCCACAGATGCAGAGTGAGATAAATCAGCAGCAACAGCTACAGCAACAGTTAAATGAAATAAGTCAGCAGCAAAGGCTACAGCGACAGTTAGCGAATCAGCAAAATCAATTGAACCAGCAGAACCAAATTTCACAGCCGCCCTTGCCAAATTGTATGAATACACAAAGATTCAGTCCAGAGACGGGTTTCTGCGGAGCTGAACAGGTAAAAAGATCACAAAAAGTAAATGTGTCAAATGTTTCTCAGCAATTTTGGCTAAAAGATAATGAGAGCAGTGACTCAGAGGATTTTTCATGATGGTGCCTGAGAGAGGAGGAAGAGTGCGTGCTTGGAGCCACTCTTGAGGTAGATCAGTCAGGTCCATTTGTAAATGGTAAAGTGAATGACAAAGATATCACTTTTCTTGTGGACACTGGTGCTACCCGTTCTACTGTTGGATCAGTGGAAATTGAAAATCTTCCTCTCTCGGGTGAATCTATCCAGGTAGTTGGTGTAGCTAATCAGCAGATTAAAACGAATTTGACCAAGCCAGTTGATGTAGAAATTGAAAATTACAAACACAAGCACAGATTTGTTGTCTGTAACAGCAGTCCTGTTAATCTTTTGGGACGCGATCTGTTATGTAAGATGAACTGCAAAATGTATTGTTCACCAGAGGGTATTGATCTTCAAACTTTAGAAGAAGACGGTTTATACAAATTGACATTATTTATGGTTGATGAAGAAAATAAAATGTTCCCTGCTTTTGATAAAAACTATTTACCTGAAGAACTGAAAGAGACAGTTAATCCGAAAATTTGGGATCTGACTGGTGATGAAATGGGTTTAATGAAACATGTGGACCCAGTAAAAATCACTGTGAAACAGGGAATAGATTTTCCAAACATTCCTCAGTATAAAATGAAACCAGAAACCATTGAAGGAGTTATTCCTGTGATTGAAAAATTCATTAAGCAAGGTGTTTTAAGGTAAATTGAAAGCAGCCCATGTAATTTACCAATTATGGGAATTAAAAAGCCAAATGGAACGTACAGAATAGTTCAGGACCTGAGAAAGGTTAATAGGATAGTTGTTCCTTGCTGTCCAGTTGTACCAAACCCAGCAGTAATTTTATATCAGATTCCACATGATGCAGAATGGTACACGGTCATTGACCTGTGTAATGCCTTCTTTACGGTTCCACTGCATCCAGACAGCAAATTTTTGCGTTCAGGTTCCAGGATCGTATATTGGCATGGTGTTGTCTCCCACAGGGGTATACTGAGAGTCCATCTATCTTTAATCAGTTGTTAAAGAAATGCCTTGAAGATTTAAAGTTGCCTGGAGAATCAACATTGGTTCAATATATAGATGATCTCCTTGTTGCAGGTAAAACAAAAGAAAATTGTGTAACAGACACCATTACACTTTTGAATCGTTTGGCAGATGAAGGACATAAAGTGTCACCTGCAAAACTACAGTTTTGCAAACAAGAGGTTAAATACCTTGGACACAGAATTGCAAAGGGAATTAGACAAGTGACAATTGAAAGGATAAAAATGATTCAAGCAATACAACCACCGACTACACAAAGACAGATCAGAATGTTTCTAGGAATGGTTGGCTATTGTCGCCAATGGATTTGTGGGTTTTCAGTAATTGCGAAACCACTGCAGAGATTGACAAAGGCAGACATAAAAGATCCAATTGTTTTGACAAAAACAGAAATAGAGGCTTTTGAAAAACTAAAAAGAAGTCTCTGTGAAGCACCAGCATTGGGAATGTCTGATTATGACAAAGAATTTGAGCTGTACTGCAGTGAAAGGGAAGGTTGTGCATTATCGGTTCTCATTCAGAAACATGGAAAAATGAGAAAACCTATCGTATACTTTTCAGCTGTCCTTGATCCTGTTGCAAAAGCATTGCCAGGTTGCTTAAAAGCAGTGGCTGCAACAAGTGTAAGTCTTGAGCAAAGTGAAGGAATCATCATGGGGTTTCCAGTAAAAGTGTATGTACCTCATTCTGTTGAAACACTTCTTACCAGAAGTAAAACACAGCAATTGTCAAGTAACAGGTTGACCAAATATGAAAAAGTTATTCTGGGATCAGATAATGTATCAATAGCGAGATGTGTTAATCTCAATCCAGCTACACTTTTACCAGATAATGTGCTTTCTGAAAATGATAATGAAGCTGATGATGTTGATCATGAGTGTTTGGATGTTTTAGAATACTGTACTAAACCCAGAAAAGACATTAAGGATGTGCCTTTACCAGAGTCAGACATTGTTTTCTTTGTCGATGGCTCCTGTTTAAGAACAGATTTAGGCATTTTGAGAGCAGCATATTCAGTTTGCACAGTTTCTGAAACAGTTGAGGGTTGAACACTTGAAGGAATTCGTTCAGCACAAGTGGCAGAATTAGTTGCTTTAATTTGTGCCTGTGAAAAGCAGCAGGAAAAAAGGTTACCATAGTGACTGATAGTCAATATAGATATGGCGTAGTTCATGACTATGGCCAGCTCTGGTCTCAAAGAGGTTATTTGACCTCTGCGGGAACTCCAATCAGGAATGCAAAATTGATCAAAAGACTGATTGATGGTGATGGAGCGAGCTTTAGAAATAATTTTATTCTGGCTCGTGATGTCATACTCTCATAACTTGAAATAATATATTAATGAGTGTTTGCATGATTTGTTATAATTAAACCAATTTAGAGTAAGATTCCACATCATTATACAGAACTAGATTTTAAATGTGCTGCTTTTTCTGTGTGCTTCTGCTAGGTGACTTATACTAATGGGTTAACATTAGCTATGTAGGTTGGAAACAGAATGACTTTCATTTCATGAATTAATTATTGTTTTGTGTTTGTTTAAATAATAGTTTTCTGGAAAGTGACGTGAGCTAAAAGTGGCGCAGTGACGCAAGCAAAAGTGGCACAGAAAATTGATGCTTTCTGAAAAGAGGCCTGCTGTTGTTGAAAGCCACATGAGAAAAACTTATTTTGAAAAGGATGAAAAGCCTACAAACTTTTATTGTGAAAAGGTTTGAAAAGAACTGCAAAAGGCACTCTGTGGAAAGGTTTGCTAATGTGCCACGAGAAGCTCAGAACGGACAGTCTCAAGGCCAGGATGTGAGTCGCGGCATTTTTGTGCACTACATGAACGATCTTTTGTTACAAAATGTAGCAGCCTAAGGAAGTGCTGCCAGGACTCTGTGCATGAACAATGGCTTTGTGTAAAAGCCTGGACTTGAGGTGGAAGATGTCACAGTTTACTGTGGCGTGAGATGGTTCAGCCAATGGGGAGCCGGAATTCAGCTGTTGGAATGTGAAAATAGTTAGCTTAACCATAGTTTTAGGGTATAAGAATAGGCTCCAGGAGCAGATTTTTGGCTTACGCTTCTTGATTCCAGAGGGACGTGTTCTGCTGTCCGATGAATACACGTTAGGAAAGGTAACTTTTAAAGACTTTGTTTTCAGGCGATGAGGGTAGAGACAGAGAGTTAGTTAGATTTGGAAATGCTCTTTTCACTTATTTCTGCTAATGATTAATATTTTCTTGAATTAAGCTCTCTTTATAAATGCTGAATAAAACTTACTTATGACTTTTTCTAATGCTTGCTTAATAAAGTTCCAAACCTAAGTTTTCCTGAATATGTTTAAATAAACTTTTTAAATGACAAGCTGGTCTTGTTTATTGTGAATATTTAAAAACAAACATATTAGATCCATTCGCCTCATGATTCAGCTGCTCTGTTATTTCTATGGGCCTGGTATTGATTGGTAAGTTTGGTGGTAGATAGTGACATCATTTATGCAGAATTTTAGTAAGAGGGCTGGATCAATTTTGGTAGCATTCAGACGGTTATATGTTGTTTTTGACATGCATGTTACATATATGTTGGTATAGTCATAGGATCAATGTTTAACATATGTTGAGTTTTTGAGTTTTTGATTTTGTCAGATTGTTATATGTAGTATGTAATCTTAAGGGTTTTTCCAGCAGTGTGAAAAATTCCTGGTATGCCATGGCAAGAGTAGTGTGACTAGAAGAGTTACACAGTGCATTTGTCTGTTTCAAAATTGTGGTATAGAATATATCACGTGTTGTGGACGTACAACACAAGTTTAGGGACCTTAGATTGCATGGTTGAAGGTATAGTGAGGATTGCCTATGAAATTGTAGCATTAAGCAGAGGGACCTGGTGAGCCTGTTTTAAAACTTTCTGTGAAGAGAGTAGTAGGATTTATCCAAGCTTGAGAGAAGGGTGAGATAGTGTCGTCTATTCTTATCAACGCTTGACGTTTTCTGAGGTTGGTTCAAGTCCTGCCAAGAATTCGTGTGTGTATGATCAGGGTTTTCTGTTTGAAAGTGCGTGAATGATTTGTAATATCAATTGGGTTAAATTTTGAATTGCTAAATGTATCTGCATTCAATTGGAGACACGATTGGTTATTACCTGTTAGAAGGGTAGGGTAAGAATTACTCTATTGGCGATTGAGACTATTCTGTGAGAATAGCGTCATCTATTCCACGCTGAGAATACTTGAATGAATGTGTAAAACTATCTCTTTGTTTAGAGAAGCAGACAAATGGTTTCCTTTATGTAGTTACTAATTGAGTTTTAAAAAGTAATTGGAAAGCGTTTTTGGAGCCTTCAGGGTAAAGAATGCGCTATTTTAAAATATTGTAAAGCGTTGCACGTTATTTTAATCCATTTAAAAGCATTGCACGCTATTATAAATAATTGAAAAGTGCCCCGATCGAAAATTGTGAAGGAGGGGCTGTTTTAAGAGAGTGAGAGCGTGTGAGGAGAGCCTGGAGCTGCAGCGGCTGTGTACGTCATAGCCGCCACGCTCTGGTTGGTAGAACTGTCTGGCGTGTCATACCAGAGTTGCGCCCTGATTGGTTCAAGTTTTCGGAGTGTCAGAGCAAAGCAGCGCTCTCATTGGCTTAGGCGCGATTAATGCTTGAAATACTGTTTACTTTGCAAGTGTTCCCGTTCTAGTTTCTATCCTCCTCGCAGATCGCGCGATTAATTGAGAAGAAGTGGCTGATTGATTGCATGTCACAGCTGATTTGTGTATGCTGGCGAGCGTTGTACTATCCTAGAGTGAAGCGTAGCATTGTGGGCTCGTTGAGTTGTAATTGTGAATATCCCTGTTTTAATTTGGTTGCTAGATGCGAGCTAATGTCTTAAAACAAAGCGTGTTGTAGTTAATGCGTGTGCCGAGCATTTTGTAAAGGGGGGGGGGCTGCTTCGGGAGAGCTGCCAGCTGCAGCGACTGTCTACGTCAGCCGCCGCGCTCTCATTGGTGGAAACGCCGACGCGTCATACACAGAGTCGCGCTCTGATTGGGCGAGGCTCCGTTACTGCGGTCTCATTGGGCAAGAGTGTGTGATTGAGTTTGCTTGGTCCTGAGTCACAGAGGAGCCGCGCACCTATTGGCTGGTGACGCGTAGTGTCACGAGAAAAGCTGCGACCTGATTGGTCAAGGCTTCGTGTTATTATTATACTTCTTTGTCTTTAAAGGAATAATGAGCGCTGACTCTGGGGCGATAATAGAATGTGCATGCTACCCTTGCTGAGTTTTATTTCTAATAAATAAAAGCTTGGTTGAGGCTCAAGTGGGCATTGTGGTTGGCTGGGGCGTTTGTAGTGTCACAGCGAAATCGCGCTGTGATTGGATGAAGTGCTGCTGTCCCTGTTACAGCCGATGCGAACGAGCGAATTGCAGATTGTGCGCTGTGTTAAAATTCTATTTCCTAAGGAAGGGCTGAGCGCAAGGGAGAGAGACTGCAGCAGCAGGGCACGTCACGCAAGGGAGAGGGGAGAGAGACTGCAGTGGCAGTGCGTGTCACAGCAAAGGCGGGCTGTGATTAGCTGAGTGTCATAGTAGTCACGCGCTGTAATTGGATAAAGGAATTGTGGCGCAGTGATTGGTCGAGGTGACACAGTTGTGCTGTGATTGGTTGGCATTCTTGTGCTTGCGCTGTGATTGGCTGATGCGCGGATGCACAGCCGAGTTGACTTTTAACAAGTGTGCTTTTGATTTCCTTGGTGCTAGTGCCTAGAGCTTTGTTTTGAAATCGATCACACATTGGAGAGGTGAGACTAGCTGATAAGTAGCAATTACCATAGCAGACACATTGATAAAGACAACAGTTAGTGGTAACATTAGCTGTTAGTAGAGCAGTATTAGTGAATCAATGAGCTGCAACTACAGCTACAGCAGTAACAATAATGGCAACAATAGCTTATTAGAATAGGGTCCACAGCATTGGGCTGATGTGTGTTGTAGTAGTCAGCAAGCATTTTATCACAAACAAAATTGGTGATTTGTGGTTTCTAAGTCAAATTAAATTACTGGCTTAAAGCTAGTTGGCAGAGGGGAAAATGGAGAATGATGCAGCATAATTAAATAAATAAATAAACATTATCAAGTCTTCCTCACAG
The DNA here is from genome assembly GCF_964263255.1 of Lissotriton vulgaris. Lineage (NCBI taxonomy): Eukaryota > Metazoa > Chordata > Amphibia > Caudata > Salamandridae > Lissotriton > Lissotriton vulgaris. Next base: position 1,543,952,875 of record NC_141689.1, on the reverse strand, counting down.
CTGATGTTCTGTGTGTATACAAATAAGCATTTTTAAAATATCCAGTCAATTGTAGGTGTTTCTACTCCTGCTAATCTAAATATTTTTATCACTACTTTTCACAAAGCACATTTTTTCTGCCCCAATTAAAAAGTGTATGCAGGTAAATTACAAGATATATTCATTTAAGCAGGAAGTTTTGTTTATTTGTTGCGGACAATTTTAACTAGGTAAGTATATTAAAACATGGATCAAAATTATCAAAAGAAGAAGAAAACGTTTTTCTGCTATCAGAAAATGAAAAATGTATTTAAAAAGATTAAAAAGGTTGTTGAAATAATTTTAGATGAAGAAGATGAAGAATGGACTCCCAAATCAGCGAATGTAAATAATAAACCTGTCAGAGAAGAATTAATTTATCATTGTAAAAATGATGTTGTAAATAAAGAACAGGACAGAAATTCAAGTAGATCCCCAGAACAGATTAATGTGACGCCAAGAAAGCAGATTAATGTAAAGCCAAGAGTCCCGGTTCAGATTAATAGAGTCCCAGCCCAGACCACTTCTCAAGGTGTCACAACAGGTAGGTATGATGAGATGCCTAGTACTTCTGGAATTATTATTCCTGATCATGTAAGTTCTACAAATGATTTAATTGATCAGTTAACGTCAGACATGGAATCAGTGATAGTTCCTGTGGTAATTGGACTTCCCCCAGTGCTTAGAAAAGATGAAACTAGTCCCACAGCGTTAACGGTCCCATTGAATTGTGAAATTCAAACGTTTGCTGAAAAACTTTATTCTAATGTACCTGAAAATGAGCTAATAATGATTCCAACTCAGCAAGAGAGAGTGATGACTCTAGTTTCACCTAGTGAAAACTCTGACGTTGACCTGATTGACCTGACACAGCCTGGTGAGTACAAATTACTGGATAATACAATCAGTACGGACAGATTAAAAAGATTACAGGATGATGAGGACATTGTAGGCTTGAACAATACAGGTAGGATTGCCTCTGCCCATATAAAAGATTTAATTTGGACTTTGATAAAACGGGGTAGTCTAAAAGAAATGGAAAACAAAACGGACAAAGAAAAAGGAGAAGGAAAAAGAGTATTTAGCTGTTGTAAGAGAGTGTAAAAATCCACAGATGCAGAATCAGATAAATCAGCAGCAACAGTTACTGAATGAACAGCTACAAATACAGCGACAGGAGGTGATTCAGCAGAATGAGATACCTCCACCGCCATTTCCAAATTATGTTAATGACCAGAAATACAATACAGACACAGGATTCAGTGGAGACAAGGAAGACAGACCTGATCCAGTTAAAATTGTAAACAAGCAGGGAAACTCATTTCCTAATGTTTCACAGTACAAGATGAAACCAGAAACAATTCCTGTTATTGAAACATTCATTAAGCAGAGTGTCCTAAAAGAGATTGAGAACAGTAACTCACCAGATATAGGTATCAGAAAGCCAGATGAAACGTACAGAATAGTACAGGACCTGAGAAAGATTAACAAGATAGTTATACCTTGTTGTCCTATTGTGCCCAAACCAGCAGAGATCTTTTGTCAGATACCACATGATACTGAGTGGTATTGGGTCCCAATGCACCCAGAGAGTCAAATAATTTTTGCTTTCAGGTTCCAAGAGAGAATTCCCAGTCAGGTAACTATTGAGAGAATTAAAATGATTCAGGCAATGGAATCCCCAAAGACACAAAAACAGGTAAGAAAGTTCCTAGGCATGGTTGGTTACTGTTGCCAATGGATTAATGGTTTCTCAGTAATTATGAGGCCATTGCAAAGTCTGACAAAAGCAGATATAAAAGACCAAATTGTCCTGACAGAAAATGAGCTCGAAGCCATTGAGTAATTTAAAAAGAGTTTGAGTGAAGCTCCTGTTCAGGGCATGCCAGACTTCAACAAAGAAATTGAGCTTCTTGACAAAACAGCAGGGATAAAATGTGCTGCAAATGGAGAGAAAAATAATTATGTCTCAAAAGGCAATGAGCACACAGGTACCATTGTTAGGTTTTGTGCTCAAGAGTGGGTTGCAATCAATGGGGAAAAATTCAATGAACATGTTTCAAGCATCCTCATACTAATCTTTGCAATTCAGACATGGCAAGCATTAAAACAATTACAAGATGAGGCACATGATGGGGAGAAAAACACATGGCTCAAAGAAGGTTTCAGACAGCAAGAGGAAAATGAAATTTGCTTTTACAAAGATGACAAACCTGTTATGCCCAATTGCATAATTGCTGACATGGCACGGATGTACCATGGTCCAATTGAGAGTTTGGGAACCATAGGCCGGGAGGGTGGTTCATTTACAAATATTCAAACAGATCTTTTTGAAATGCCCCAACATAACAAACCGAGATATGTCCTAGTCATCATTTGTTTATTTTCAAAATGGTTAGAAGCTTTTCCAACAAAAAAAATGATACAGTTTCTGTATTCCATCAGTTGGGAACAGATGTGGAAAAGGAGCAGGTTCATGATCTATTGCCAAGAGACTTGGTCAGAACAAAGGTTCATCGGAGGAGAAACTGTCTAGTACCCAGGTGGCAGAAAGCAAGTCAGGTGATACTAGTCACAACAGATACTGGGTGGATGCATATCAATCATACCCTTTGTGTACCTGCACCTGATAACACTGATGAAGTTAGTGAAGACACTGCAACTGATTCAGACTCTGAAGAAAAAAGTTTTGAAGAAAATCCAGATCTTGAAGATCGACAAGGTGGTCGACAGCTGGATGATGCTGTCAATGTGAATGAAACATTGAATGAAAAAAATCTAGAGATTGTGATTCTAGATTCAGAAAATGATGAGAATCTGCCAGAAAAAGAATCTCATGCAGAGAAAGAAGATTCTGAAGCAGGAGAAGATTCAGAAGCAGAAAATTCTGAGCAAGACGATAATCTAGTCCAGGAGCATATTGAAAAGCAGAAGAGTAGCTCTGAATGCGGGAACAAGAATCTTGAAACTGGGAAGCTAAAGGTGATCCCTGAAGAAGAGGAAGAATTACCAAGTACCAGCTGTAAGGGTGATGTTCCTAACGGAGTGAAGCTGCCGAGTAAAAAAGTTCCTAGGTACAGATTTAAAGTCTCAGAAAATGATACAGATGGGAGTAATGAAGAGTCTGAGATAAGAAAATTCAGAAAAAGGGCTTGGAAAGCTGAATGTAAAGAAAGCAAGCCTAAGAAGAAACTCTTGAGAAAAGGTGATGTCTGGCCTAAAGATTTAAAGTTCAAATTCGAAGTGTCAAATCAGAAGAGTGATTCAGACAAAAAAGAGCAAGCTGGAGAAAAAAAATTGAAATGATTACCAGAAAAAGCAAAAGACCATTGAGACCAAATGTAAAATACAAGTCTCCAGAATGGGCCTACATAACTATCCCTCCAATAGTTGAGGAGCGCAGTAGCAGTCAAAATGGTGACAATGACTAGGTTTAAGGTTCTTTAAGTTGAGGTTTATTTTTGGCATAAGGCTGAAGAAATTTTGTAAGGGTGACACAAGGTCGAGGAAATTGTGTTAGCTGGAAACACTTTTATGTAAGACGCAAGGTCGAAGAAAACATGTTTTAGAATTTAAAAAAAAAGAGGGGGTATATACTATGTACTAATTTTTCAAAAATGTTTCAAAAAATTTAGTTTTTGGTTTTTGTTTTGTTTTATACTACTCAGATTGATATTTGTTTTGTTGGTGAATTCAAAATGTAGTTATGCAATTTAAAACTTAGTTATACATAAATTCATTGGGGGTTGGGGATTCAAAGGTGGAAAGGATCCAACTTAGCTGAATAAAGAAAGGGTAAAGGATATAGAATTAGTAGGATGTAAGACTCAATATTAATTATGAGAATTGCAGAAATATAGATGAAATTAGAGTTTAAGTACTAATCCAGAGTTAGCCTGAAACATGTTCAATAGATAAAATGTTTAAGTAAAATTTTTGGGTGTTGTTTGGTGATTTTGAAATCACCAGATGAGGGAGTTGATGGAGCGAGCTTTAGAAATAATTTTATTCTGGCTCGTGATGTCATACTCTCATATCTTGAAATAATATATTAATGAGTGTTTGCATGATTTGTTATAATTAAACCAATTTAGAGTAAGATTCCACATCATTATACAGAACTAATGTGCTTTATGTTGCATTTGCAAGTCTGTTTTGTAACACATAACTAATATTGTTTTGTTTGTCATGTTCCTCCTATTGTCTTTGTCACTATTAATATGCGGTTGATCATTCATGGCATGTGCTTTATTATATGTGCTTACATGTTTGTCCTATGTTGTGATTGTCTGTCTGTGTATTATTTAATCATCTTTTTACTCTTTCAGATATATGAAGAATCCAGCTGGACATTATGAAGAATGGTAGATTTTAAATGTGCTGCTTTTTCTGTGTGCCTCTGCTAGGTGACTTATACTAATGGGTTAACATTAGCTATGTAGGTTGGAAACAGAATGACTTTCATTTCATGAATTAATTATTGTTTTGTGTTTGTTTAAATAATAGTTTTCTGGAAAGTGACGTGAGCTAAAAGTGGCGCAGTGACGCAAGCAAAAGTGGCACAGAAAATTGATGCTTTCTGAAAAGAGGCCTGCTGTTGTTGAAGCCACATGAGAAAAACTTATTTTGAAAAGGATGAAAAGCCTACGAACTTTTATTGTGAAAAGGTTTGAAAAGAACTGCAAAAGGCACTCTGTGGAAAGGTTTGCTAATGTGCCACGAGAAGCTCAGAACGGACAGGCTCAAGGCCAGGATGTGAGTCGCGGCATTTTTATGCACTACACGAACGATCTTTTGCTACAAAATGTAGCAGCCTAAGGAAGTGCTGTCAGTGCATGAACAATGGCTTTGTGTAAAAGCCTGGACTTGAGGTGGAAGATGTCACAGTTTACTGTGGCGTGAGATGGTTCAGCCAATGGGGAGCCAGAATTCAGCTGTTGGAATGTGAAAATAGTTAGTTTAACCATAGTTTTAGGGTATAAGAATAGGCTCCAGGAGCAGATTTTTGGCTTACGCTTCTTGATTCTAGAGGGACGTGTTCTGCTGTCCGATGAATATACATTAGGAAAGGTAACTTTTAAAGACTTTGTTTTCAGGCGATGAGGGTAGAGACAGAGAGTTAGTTAGGATTTGGAAATGCTCTTTTCACTTATTTCTGCTAATGATTAATATTTTCTTGAATTAAGCTCTCTTTATAAATGCTGAATAAAACTTACTTATGACTTTTTCTAATGCTTGCTTAATAAAGTTCCAAACCTAAGTTTTCCTGAATATGTTTAAATAAACTTTTAAAATGACAAGCTGGTCTTGTTTATTGTGAATATTTAAAAACAAACATATTAGATCCATTCGCCTCATGATTCAGCTGCTCTGTTATTTCTATGGGCCTGGTATTGATTGGCAAGTTTGGTGGTAGATAGTGACATCATTTATGCAGAATTTTAGTAAGAGCGCTGGATCAATGGCATTCAGCTACCAGAACAAATAGCTGTTGATAAATGTGGAGCACATAAAAAGGGACAAGATTACATAACTAAAGGAAATGCCTTTGCGGATGAAACTGCACGATATTGTGCGAAAAATAATCTTTCACTTAATCGGGAAAAGGATAATGACCATATAATGAACTCTCTCATGCTAATATCTGTGGTAGAAACATGGCAGGGAGTGAAAGAATTACAAGATGAGGCAGATGATGAGGAGAAAAACACATGGCTCAAAGAAGGTTGCAGACAGCAGGAGGAAGATGGAATTTGGGTTTACAAAGATGACAGACCTGTTATGCCCAATTGTATGATTTCTGACATGGCACGAATGTACCATGGACCAGGTCATTTGGGAAGAGATACAATGATCAGACAGTTTAGGGAGACTTGGTATAATCCAAAATTTAGGGTTATTGCAGAGTCACTTTGCCAGCGTTGTTTGATCTGTCAGCAAATCAATCCAAACAGAAGAACAGTTGTAAGCATGGGAACCATAGGACGGGAGGGTGGTCCTTTTACCAGGTTACAAATGGATTTCATTGACATGCCACCACATAACAGATTGAGATATGTATTGGTTATTGTTTGTCTCTTTTCAAGATGGGTGGAAGCCTACCCAACACGTCACAATGATTCAATTACTGTGGCAAAATTGCTGTTAAGGGAGATGTAAATGTAAATGTAGGTATACTTATATAGCGCGACCTGTCACCACAAAGGGCATCCTGGCGCTTGCCTAGGGAACCCGTCCTGGTATTCCCCTGTGAGAGGCCCCGGCAGGGTATCCACAAGGTGAAAGCCAGGCATCCCGCCGCGAGGGGCCGTTGTGGAGATTAAGCAAGCTATTGCCCAGAGTCGCAGAGCGTGAACCCGTGAGTCGAGAAGGCACCGGAGCGAGAATTATCGAGACCGTGGAATTTTTAGCCCAAGACCCGCCGAGGCGGGGAATTGAACCCTGGTCCAGGGCCGATCTCAGCTTCCAGGTCTGCCGCCTCTAACCCCTGAGCCACACTTCTCCACACCTTGATACCTTGATACTGATTTCCAGTAACTATTGAAAGTGATCGTGGCACACATTTTGAAAACAGACAGATTGAATTAATTTGTGGAGCATTTGGCATTAAACAAAAACTGCACTGCGCTTACAGACCAGAAGCATCAGGAGTGGTTGAACAGATCAATGGCACAGTTAAAAACAGAATTTCAAAAATGTGTCTAGCTACAGGAATAAAATGGACTGATGCACTTCCACTTGTTTGATGTCTTTGAGAAGCACACCAGATAAAAGAACAGGTCTTAGCCCTCATGACATTCTTATGGGAAGGGTAATGAGACAAGCTTTTGTTCCAGTTGGAAAATTGTTAGCAATAAATGATAGTGCAATCTTAGATTACTGTAAGCAGCTCTCTGATGTCGTTACTTCTGTATTCCATCAGGTGGGAAAAGATGTGATTTAAAAAGAAAAGGAGCAAGCTCATGATCTTTTACCAGGAGACTGGGTCAGAACAAAAGTTCATCGGAGGAGGAACTGTTTAGTACCCAGATGGCAAAAAGCAAGACAGGTGATATTAGTAACAACTAATGCTGTTAAATGCAGAGGCCTGAAAAGGTGGGTGCATGCTAGTCATACTCTTCGTGTACCAGCACCTGATAACCCTGATGAAGATAGTGACGACATTACAGCTGATTCAGATTCAGAAGAAGAACGTGAAGGTCTAGTTTCTGAAGATCGACAGAGAAGTCGACATCTGGTAAATTCTAAGGCAGATCAGAAATCAAAGAGAAAAGATCTAGAAGTAGTCGTTGATGAATCAGAAAACGATGAAAATGTTCTAGAGAAAAGAACTGAAGAAGTTGTTTCAGAAGAGATTCAAGATCAGGAAAGTATTGAAAAGCAGATTGAAAGCTCTGAAGACAGGAACGGAAAGTCTGGAACTGAGAAGCTAGAAGTAATTCTGGAGGAAGAGGACGAATGACCAAGTACCAGCTACAAAGACGTTGTTCCTAACGGAGTGAAGCTGCCGAGTAAAGAAGTTCCTAGATACAGTATTGAAACCTCTGAAACTGACTCGGATGAAAGTGATGAAGAATCTGAGATAAGAAAATTCAGAAAAAGGGCTTGGAAAGCTGAAAACAACGAAATCGAGCCTAAGAAGAAAATTCTGAGAAAAGGTGATATTTGGCCGAAAGAAGACTTGAAATTTAAATTAGTGAACAGATCAAAAGATCAAATAAATGAAATAACAAGTCAGAAGAGTGATTCAGATAAAAAAGAACAAGCTGGAAAGAAAATTGAAGTAATTACTAAAAAAAAGCAAGAGACAATTGAAGCCAAATCAGAAGTACAAGTCTCCAGACTGGGCCTACATAATAATTCCTCCAGTAGTTGAGGTTAGCAGTAGCAGTCAGGAAGATTTGGAAGAAAATAGTGACAACGATTGAGTCTAATTCTTTAGTTGAGGTTTATTTTTGGCATATGGCTGAAGAAATTGTGTTAGGTGACACAAGGGCGAAGAAATTGTGTTAGCTGAAAACACTTTTTATGGACGCAAGGTCGAAGAAAAGCTGTTAGAAGGTTACTAAAAAAAAATTAAAAGAGGAGGGTATTATATTGATTAATATTAACTTTAACATTTTTGTTTTAAGTAAAAAAAAAAAGAGAATGCCTAATTCTAACAATTCAAGGTGTGCTATTCTTAGGAGATGTTGTAAAATGTCTTCTATTTGTGTGATTTTAATTATTTTAGTTTGGTTAATCTTAGCAGTTATCTTTCCTCTTGGCATAGATAAAGAGGATTATAAGGTAAATATGTCAAGCAAAGCTGAAACTAAACAAGCTGCCCATGATGTTATAGGCAAAACTAATAGGGTTATTAAGCATAAACCTGAGATTCATCAGGATTGATCTGTTGGAGATTTTTCTACTAATTCCTTTTCAAGACTCTTATCGGAGTATGTTAGAGTCATGGATGTTAAAGACTGTTATGTGTGTGTTAAGCTTCCTACGTCAGTTTCTGAGGGGGTCAAGTATAATATGCTTCCCCTTAATTATGGAATAACATGCAGTGTTATATCAAGCTTGTTCTATCAAACAGGTCGTCTGGAATACTATTATTCAGACTTTGATGAGATATTTGCTAACCTGAAAGTTGTACATAGTCTTAATAAAGTTAGGCCTGCCAAGCAGATGAGGGAATTTTTCCTGGTGACTAATGAACTCACCTACGAGTATGCTTACAAAAATAACTTAACCTGTAAAATGAGAGATGAAGAAAGATCTTTTCTCAATTTAGTTGAGGAAAGGAGGGCGATTTACAAGAGAAATGAAATGCTGAAACAAACTAAATCTAAGTTTTGGCAGCTAGAGGATGAGAAGCTTAATGGCGAAAATAGCTTTGCTGCTATTCACATTGATGATCCAGTTAGTGGAAAATTCTGCATTAGAAGAGATAATACGCTTTATGACAATTATTTTGTTGGAGCAAGCCAGTGTGAGGACCCAATTTTTCCAGGAAATTATTTTGTTTGTGGGAACAAGGCATATTTCAGTCTCCCGGACCATTGGTATGGCACATGTTACCTTGGTCTAGTCTTTCCTAAAATTTTTCATGTTGACAGAAATGGGGAAGGTTCATTAGAAATTGGCAGACACCTGAATAGAATTAAAAGAGAATGCTTTTCTGAAATTATGGGAGATATCTTTGGCGCAATAATTCCGATGGTAGGAATTACCCTGAATGCAATCAAAATCAGAAAGGTTTCCACAATTGTTGATAGACTGTCCACTGATACAGCAAGTGGTTTCCAAATGGTTAGTACTGAGCTTGTTGCTACCAGAAGCATGGTTATGCAAAACAGGCTTGCTTTAGACATTCTTCTAGCAAAAGAGGGAGGAGTCTGTGGGATTTTGCATGTTCAGCACTGCTGCACATATATCCCAGATAAGTCAGAACATAGAATTGCTGATAAAGAATATCACTGAATTTCATTCGGAAATAGAACCTATGGAAAGTGACAATTTTTCAGAACGTTTAGCTAAAAAGTTTGGGTCAATCAAGGAATGGTTTGCTGACATTGGCAGTTCAATCATTGGCAACGTGCTTTATCCTGTAATGGTCATTGTTATTGTGACACTTTTGTTAAAAATTAGTTGCATGATTCACAAGAGAAAGAAGCATGAGAGGGAAAAAGGCGGATATATAAACTCAGAAAAACTCAGGAGAAGGAGATAGAAATGGATGAATTTCGCAGAGCTGAGAATGAAAGTTCCAGGCAGACTCATGAAACAGGAGTTTAGTTTTACTAATACGGAGAGAGATCATTATATGACATTTCTAAAATAAAATTTAGTATACATTTTCGGATTTCTTTGGTGATTTAAAAATCACCAGAGGAGGGAGTTGATGAAGCGGGTTTCTGAAATTATTTCAGAAATAAAGCTTCCATAACCTTTAATACATTAATGAGTGTTGCACGTTTGTGTATTTTATCAACCTAGATTAATGTGCACCGACATAAACATTTAGGTTTAACTATATGTGCTCTTGTCATGTTTGTTGTGTTGTTTTAAGTAATATATTTACCATATCTTTTGTTTTGTTGAACACTAATTGCAGCTGTTGTAAATAATTGCATGTGCTTTCTTTAAATGTGCTTTTGTTTTTGTCGTGTCTTTTTATGTGACTGTGTCATGTTCGTCTTTTTGTATGTAAAGCTAGGTAGCATAGACTAATGGGTTAACATTAGCAAAGGGGGTGGGTAACAGAATAATTATTGTTTCTTGAATTAATTATTGTCTTGTGTTTCCTTGCATACTAGACACATGCTAAAAAGGCCTGTGGCCTATTTCTAAAATGGACATCCAAAGTTTTGTCAAAAGTTGGGCCTTGCACAGCAGCGTTTGAAAATATTTCTTTTCAATTAATTCTTTGAAAGACACTTGTAAAGCAGAGCTGTGTGGAGTATTTGAAGGACAAAGCCAAAAGAGGATGTTTAGCGGCGGAAAGGCTCGGATGCAAAAAGCTAAAGGACATTCTTTTACTTAATGTTGCGATTTTTGGTGAGCCTGTGACTCTCTAAGACAATGGACAATTCTGCTTTTGAGGATGTGTAATTTTCCTATGCGTGAAGCTGCATGACTTCATCGGATGATCCTTTTGGCCAATCATGCTTCATGTTTCGTGAATATTTGTATTCTTTTAGTTAGTTTAGATAGGAAAAAGGTATAAAAACTGCCCCTTAGAAAGAGCATTGCTCGACTCGTTCCTGTGCTCGGCAGATGCTGCCAGACTATTGATTCACGTAAGAGCATTATTAACTTATGTTTTTCTTTACAGTTTTCCTTAGCAAGTTAGGGAAATAGGGTTTAGGGAATGAATTTCTTAAATGTTTAAGCTTTTCTCATGCTGATTTTGAATTAAACAGACAGTTTAATGTGCCTTTCTAAGAAAATAATGCCGTTGAAATAAATGCTAATAAAGATTATAATTCATTAAATGCTCTTTTCTCTATGCTCATGAAATAAAGATAATAAAATAGATTTTGAAATGACAAGCTGGTCTTGTTAGTTTCTTTAAAGTTACCATTAGTTAATCCATTGCCAATGTTTTGATCTATTAAATGTTATATTCGTTTTTTTTGATTAAATAGGTCATATGATTCAGAAGGGCAGAAAACCGTGTCTCAGTCATTTATGGGCCTAGTGAAGTTATTATTAATAATGGTGAGTATGGTGATTTAGAGTTGTACATATGAGACTGAATTTTCTTTGGCCCGCTGGATCAATACTGTACAATATATTCCAGTTCCAAGGAAAGGAATCATGTCCGCATTAAGAGCGGGGCAAGAAGGGAAGGAAGGGGTACATAGATTAATATAAAACAGTCACATTAATATCCATCAATCATAGGGGGAGAAAGAGGAACCCCGTTTTTGTCCCACATAAAAAGCCCTCTACGGAGTACAAAGGGTCTAGGCTGCAGTTTACTTAACAGGTCGAATGCACAGATTTTTCTTCCTGCACTTGCCTGGGGCCTGCCTCAGTGTTTGCACTATAAACAGTTAAGGGAGCTAGGCAACGGAGCTACACGTCACAAGGATAAGAAATGAAATAATGGAGAGATACACCAGACAAAGTGGAGATAGATGAAAGAATAAAGAGAAAATGCAGAGAATGGATAGATAAAAGGGAGAGGATAGATGAGGAATGTGCGAAGAGACGCAGGGGATAAGGGAAGGAGAGAAAGAGTTGAGAGAACAGAGAATGCAAGGGAGAATAGAGATTAAGAGTGAAGAGCAAATGAAAGAGTGAAGAAAAACAGGTAGTGAAGAGATAAGAGGAGGGTTCAGAGATACAAGGGAGAATGGAAAGGTTCAGGAGCGAGATGTAGAATCTAGACAGCAGAGAAAGAGGAGTTGGAGCGGAGAGAAAGAACGAAAGACAGAGAAGAAAACCATAAGAGGAGAAATGTGTGAACTGTAAATAAGGATAAAAGGACTGAGGGGATAATGGGAGCACATAGGGTAGAGTGAAATGAAGGGATAGAAGAAAGGGGACAAAAAAGGGCCTAACGTAATGTAGTAGAAAAGAAAGAGAGAAGTAGTGAGCTAGACATAGTGCACAATGGAAACATCACCGGAGACTGGATGGAAGGGAAAGTGGAGAGATACGTGTAGGAAAGGTGGGGCGGGGTGAATGAAGAAAAGCCAGGAGATACAGAGCCACTGTGAGGCGGGTAGAAGGAAGATATATATGGAAGGCTGGACAGATATGGCAGACAGAGGCCGGAGCAGGGGAAAGTTAAGAGATAGAGGGGACAGAGCGAAAGGGACAAGAATTCGGTACTGCGGCGCAGTCATTCACAGTAATGTTGCAAGTGAGGATTCCAGCAGACACAGGCAAAGGATCAAACGCTCAAGTGAGAAGCTGACGAAATTCACAGCTCATCCCAAGGTATCACTTGCACAAAGAAAGCCCTTATCTGCCAATAGTCCAATTTCATGCTGACAGGAAAGGACGAACATCTCTCAACAAGCATTGGTGGCCGCAAAATCAAAGAAGCATCTGGTGAGTCAGGGGGCGCGGGAGCGGGAGGCATTCCTTTGTAGTCTGATGCCGAAGCTCAGACAAATGATGGAATGGTGGTGTGCAAGCGGCTTCCTTTCAAGTCGGATGGGGGAAGCGGGGGAGCAGGGGAGCAAGCGAGTGGGAGGGAACGAGCATATGGGCTGTGAGTGAGAAGTGAGGCCGAACGCGCGCTGGCGAAGCTTCGCGCTTGATTGCCTCAATGCATTGGGGAGAATCCGCATTCCAAAACCTCTTGGTAGGATTTGCTGGTGGCCCTCTATATGTCTCGACAGCAATGAGCAAGCACATTGGCAGGTCGAGACCTAAAAAGGTCAATGGAGATATTCTGCACCCCTGCAAGTTATTGTACCTTGTTCTAAATCTGCCAAACTGAGTGATGGCAATGTTTGGCATTACAACAGAATGGCTTTGTGTGGAAATTTATGCTCTGGTAAAAAGATGGTAAAACCTGATTCCTCCATAAATTGGATGGGGGATGAAGTCACAGGTGTACCTCCCACTAACCACAATACTATCAGTTCTCAACCTGTAAGGGTCATCCCTGATGTTGCAATTCAACCTTCGACTTTGACTGGTAAATTGACACGCGTTGGTAGAGCAATAGGTTTACCAGCGAAATACAGGAGTTATGTTATGTAATTATTAAATGAACTAGCAAAGGAAGAGGATAGTTGCCCACCATGCATTTATCTTCTTTTATGCTTAGCAAAATACTTAAGTAGGTGATTGTTATAATTTTATTACTTAAATTGTACCTATCCGCGTTTCTTGCTTTTATTTCCTATTTATTGTAATTATTATTGTTTTAATTTAAAGAGAGGAGATGTGGGTATCTCTGTTACTATGGTTACCTACTCCATGGCGACCACTGCTGTATATCACTCTGTGGTTCTGGAATGTAAGTTATACCATTGAACTAGGAGCTGCCTGCCGTGTGGATGTACATGCTTGTCCCCATGAAATCCTTTTTTAATCTACTTATCGCCTGGAGATTTATTACACTTCCAGACATTTTAAGGTGGTAAGCAAGACTAAAAACTGTTCATTCAACTGCCCACTTTAAACTGGTGACAAAGACAGAATAGTCTCCGTCGTTGACATTGTTAAGGTCTGCCCAACTGAAAATCAGGTGGGCAGATCTTCAGTTTGGCAGAGAGGGTATTCCTTTGCAACAGAGTACCCTCTCTGCCAAACTCCAAATCAGACCGTAAGTTTCATGATTCTTGTAAGCTCAGAAGCTAATTTATTTAGTGTTGTACATTAACACATTGTCTGCATCTCCTGGTAAGTCTTTCAATGTTGGCAATCAAAAGCATTATTTTCAGAAAGCAGTGAGTCCTGCCGTAGATTAATGTATCACTATCTGTTTCTCAAAGGACTTCTCATATTCTTATTGGGATTGTGCCTCCTGCTCATTAGTTGGTTTCACTGAAGGAACAGTTTCAAACGTGTGCTCATGTTCCAATTTAATTTTATGGGGAATAAAGTGTATAAAAACAGGTCAAATTTCAATAGAATTTAAGAGAATATGCTGCAACTGGATTTTGAGTGGCTGCTCTGGTTCATTGAATTGACATTTGGCATTTGATGATTTTGGTTGACTGATTGCTGTTTTTTCATTAAACTCATGCTAAACTTTAAGGTCCAGACACATTGTTTTATATTAATGGACCATATACGGCTACTAAATGTATACTATGGTCCAATATCAATATTTGGTTTGTGTACCTTCAGGATCTTCCCTATAATCATAGTGTTTTACATCCAACTCTCTTATTATCAATTTGCTACCCTAATGCTTGAAGTTTGTGTGGCAAAAACTATTTTCCACAAACTTAGCTGTTAGACACATGAATGCTTCCTTTGGACAAGGTTGTTTTTTTCCAGAAAAATAATTTAGGTACATCAAGATATCCAAATAGTTCATAACCTTCTCCCTTGTCATTTTATTTTCAAACCTGTGACATTTCCAGTGTAAAGCTTAATTACTATTCTAGACTGGAATCTATCTTTATATTTGACATCCTCCATGTGTTCAGATTCCAAAATTATGTCAAACCTGCTATCTAAAAAGCTAAGCTTTATTCTGTATTCTTTAAATAGCACAGGTTGCTTCATTTTGGAGAGGAGGTGTCAGAGATATCAGAAAGAGCAAAACGGATATTGTGGGAAGATGGCAGTCACATGTGGAAGGCTCTCTGTGTCTGATTCTCTTTCAGTAGAACAAGGTATAACACTTACATTTTGTACTAAAAGTGAAGCTTACAAGGTTAGTGATAAGCTTTTCCAAGCTTTTACTTTTCCATTTGTATGTGATCAACCCTTACTATGTTGGTCACAGCTCTGTAGTGATGAGTGAGGGCAAGCGTATTGAGATCTGTCCCATAAACACACACTCTTCTGAGGTTCAGAGTGTTCTTCCACCGACAGCATTTTAGACACATTCTCTTTTCTGAAAATGAGCTAAGTCGACCTGTTCCTTCTTTTGCCATGTATCTGGCCTGCTACCTGTATCTATGGCTAAAATGTTATGGCATTCGAGCATCTCTCATTTGATCTTTGTTTGAATACAGATTTGAATACATTTGGATTGTATTGCTCATCCTTTTAACAAGATTGTAGCCATTTTCATTTTTTGCCTTTTCAAGTCTCTGCTCTGGTAGGAAATGCTAATTTACCAATTTACACATAATTTCTGGGAATGAATCCTTCTACAATATATGGTACACATCACTGGCAGAGATCATGATGCACCTTCCTCCCCAGATACAATTAAAAAAAACTACACAGAAAAACAATCAAAAACTCAAAGATAGAGAGGAAACGAAACTCAGCCCAACAACAAGGAAAATAAAAAATACCAACAGATAACCCTTCCATTGTTATATGCAGTGATAATAATAACCTATAATTTAAAAACAAATACATACATTTTCACAAATGAATCATCCTACGATTACAGAACATTGTACAATTAATTAGACATCAAATTGGTTTTAAGCAATCTCAACATGTTCCAAACACCTCCAGTTTAAAATGACAGCATTTTTGTAACCGTCTGAATAGTGAAGGGGTCCAGAAACTTAGAAGTGCCTTTTTTATTTTAAAAAACTGAGGGGCATATTATCAAGCCTGTGCGCTAAAATTATCGCCGCTTTATCGGCCGAAAACGGCCGATAAAGCGGCGATAATGGGTTTGATAATATGCTCTGTGGAATTCCAATCGAAGCCCATGTTAGATGTCTTCACATCTAACATGTGCTTCGATTGGAATTCCATAGAGCATATTATCAAGCCCATTATCGCCGCTTTATCGGCCGTTTTCGGCCGATAAAGCGGCGATAATTTTAGCGCACAGGCTTGATAATATGCCCCTGTGTTTTTTCACCAGACTGCATCACCCTCTTTCCAAATGTTCTCACACCTTTGTTAGCATGATACCTGGCTTTCTGCTTCTTTTGAGATTTCAAGCGCCCCATACCAATGTATTTTTAGGAAGAGTCTTCATGTCCTCATCCTTCAAACCCATTTTCAACCAGAACAGGCAGCTTGCCTTTGAGTGAAAAAGCGGGGATTCAGAAATGATGCAATTCGAGTGATCCCATGAGCCCACCAATTCTCGTGTAGATCCTCTGTCAAAAACATTTTACTGTCAACCGCCCTTAGATGACAACTCTTTACAACCCTGTTCATTCGTTCCACCAAACAATTTGCTGTGTGGGGCTCCAGTTGCTGCTTTGAGAGCAGAGCAGGGTTGAGGCAAAGCTACCTGCTGAGGGATCTGTTGGATCCTGTCTGGCCCTGGGTGTATTGTTAAGATATCTGTGGTGAAAAGTATCCATTAGAAATTTGAATATGATCCTACACTTAGGATGCATGAAATTGTCTACCAGCAAGCAATTCCACAAACTCCACATATATTTCCAATACATACGTATATGGGTGTTGTATATATATGACTGTATAAGGCTGTTGTATATGTATGTATTTGTATTTATTTGTATTTAATTTATTTATAAAGCGCTAACAATCATCCTAGGTAGGATATCACGGCGCTGAGGTTTGGTGCTGAGGGGTACGGTGACCGCATTGATTACTGATTATTCTGGTTTAGGGAAGAGTAGTGTCTTTAATTGTTTCCTAAATGATAAGAGACATTCTGTCAGTCTGAGATTGGGAGGTAGATCATTCCACTTGGTTGCAGCTAGATGAGAGAAAGCCCGCTCTCCCATCCTGACAGTCTTCACGTGGGTGGTGTTTGCTCTTCCTGAAGTTCTGGATCGAAGGTTCCTCGATGGTCTATGGAATTTGACTTTATTGTGTAGAATGGTAGGGCCTGTATTGTAAAGTACCTTGTGTGTGATACACAGTAATTTGAAGTTGGCTCTTTGTCGCATTGGGAGCCAATGTAGTTCTCGCATGCAACTTTTGGCCGAATCATATCTCTTCTTATTGCATACAGCCTTTGCCGCGGCATTTTGCACTATCTGCAGTTTAGAGAAAAGATAGTCTGCCATTCCAACAAACAGAGAGTTGCCGTAGTCCAGTCTGCTCATCAGCAGCGACTGGACAAGGGTCTTCCTACACTCAGTCGGAATCCAGGGGAAGACTCGTCTGAGCATTTTCAATAATGCAAAGCCTCTGCCACAGACAGTGGAGACATGTGATTTCATGGACAGAGCACTGTCCAGTACCACACCCAAGTTTTTCGCTTTTATGGTAGGATTTGGGGGCAAGCCCAGGTTACTTGGCCACCAGCTGTTGTCCCAGAGCTGGGGATTTTTGCCAAACAGGAGGATTTCTGACTTGTCTGCATTTAATCTCAGACAGTGCTCTTGCATCCAATTGGCCAGCTCAGTCAGGCATTTTAGTAGTCGAGTTTTAGGATCATCTTTCTCATCAATGGTGACCATCAGCTGGGTGTCGTCAGCATAAGAACACATTTCAACACCCCACTTTCTTCCAATGGCTGCCAATGAGGAAACAAATACATTAAACAGGGTTGGGCTTAATGAAGCCCCCTGAGGAACCCCATATTTAATGTTTCGCTGGGGAGAAATGAAATCACCCAGACACACTGATTGTGTTCGATCCGCCAAAAAGGATTGTAGCCATCCCAATGCCTTGTCTCGAATACCTTTCCCTTCCAGGGCTTTCAGTAGTTGGTCGTGTGGTACGGTATCAAAAGCCGCCGCCGTCGTATCAAAAGCCGTATCAAAAGCCGCCGTATGTATATGTATGGCTCTGTGCAGCCCACATGTGGCACTAAGTATAAATACTCCACAACTTGCACTGCAGAGCAGGGAGGTTTTGAAGATGGTGACTTCAAAGCATTAAGCACTCACACAAAAGTTCCTTCTTTTGCTTTGAGCTGGCCTGCTGTTTGTATCTAGGTTTTACATATTATGCCACTCACACACTTTACCTTTGATCCTTAGGTGATTCCATTGCACAAATAGCTGATATCCATTCCCTTTTCCATCAGTTTTCACACTCATAGAGTTGGATTCAGCCTTCTGTGCACAAGGTTACAAGTTATGAGTTTGGTGTGTGGAAGCTGGACCGCCCGCTCCCACACTGCCAAACTCATGTACGAACCGCCCGCCAGATCAGGAGTTTTCTCCTGTCTGGAGGGCATTCCTTTAACGTTCCCAGGGCCGTGCCTACAAAGGGCAGTAGCTGCCTGGCCATGGACTGCTGCAGACCATGTAGTGCAGGTACTGATTTGCATGCACACAGTGGCACATGTTGTACCCTCCTGTGATCAAAACATAAACCCAAGATAT
This sequence comes from Lissotriton vulgaris, assembly GCF_964263255.1. Classification (NCBI taxonomy): domain Eukaryota; kingdom Metazoa; phylum Chordata; class Amphibia; order Caudata; family Salamandridae; genus Lissotriton; species Lissotriton vulgaris. The sequence goes on along the minus strand of NC_141689.1, from coordinate 1,543,934,498 downwards.
TGGGTTCTTAGACCTAGCTTGTGGCTGTGGCTCCTGGCCAACATGGTCAGAAAGAAGCAGTCCCCTCACTCACCAGGGTTTCCCCACGGTGACATGCTTCATCATTGGGGCCATCCCAGCTCTCTATGAACTGGGCCGTGGTACGACTTGCGGACTTACGTAGGAGCACTTTTTGTGGAAGACTTTGTGTGGTGCAATGTGTGGTGGAGTGGGTGTTGGTGATTTAAAAATACCGTGCTAGTGGGCCTTAACTATTTTATTCCAGCTCCTAGGTTGGTATGGTTAAAAACGGGGTTAACACTGTGTACCTCTCTATAATGAGAAGGGAATCAGTGTGTGGTTGACATGTTTCGAGTTTCCCCTAGCTCTTCCTCAGGACCACACTGGGACCAGCCCTGTGTTTGCCACTCCTATTTAAACATTAATAGGTACATTGAAATAAGGAAAAAACAGTGAACGCTGCTACTAATAAAAGCATGCGTATAAATACATACTATTTCTAGTTCTCGTTGAATATCTGAAATGTAAAAAATAAAGAAAAACATTAGAAATAACCCCCCTCCTTTGAGTGAAGGTACACAATTATTCTTCCATGCTGCACACAAATATGGGTGGTTTGCTCCATATTGGTGCATGCAAGCTTCCAGGACTCGAGTGATTGTGCCTAGAAGAATAAAAAGACGAGCAAGTGGGATGCGTGGCGTGAATTCACACATAAAAACAACACAGGACTTGATATGACAGTTTCAACACACACATTGTTCTTCACACACAACAAAGTGGGATTAATATGTTGCTTAAATCATTACTTGTCAGCATGCGTGCTAGCACATCATGGTCTCGGGGGGGGGGGAGGGGCGGTGTCTCCCTTTGAAATAATCCTGTAGTGGAAGGATGGAAAGGGGAGGAAAAGGAAAGAGAAACAATGGTGGCTATAGTTATTTGCAGTTTTAGTATTGCTAGGTAATGGTTCTTTTTAGCTTGTGAAGGTGCTCCATAATGCCCTCGTTTGTCACGGGACCTGTAGGAAAGAACACTTACTTCAAGCCTGGAGATGCCCCACCAGAACACCTACTTCGCTTCCCCGCCGGACCGCACCTTAGCGTGTCTCCGGCGAGGGGAGCTTTAAACCACTTCCGCGTTTGCGTTGTTGCGTTGTCTGGTGGGAATACTAGACCGCGCGAGTATCTGAAAATGGCCGCCATCAAATGGCAAGTATGGCGGCCATAAAGAGTTGGACCGCGGAAGTCATCCGAGCTCGCCTTTAGGCAAATAGCAATAAATTCATTAATGGAAGACTAAGGTCATCATTGGAAAAATTAGTTCAAAATGGAAACAGAATTCAATTAATCATCGTTTGCAAACACACCGCGTGTGTTAGTTTAAAATTGTGACTAGGCCCTTGTCAAGATGCTCAAAATCGTGGCCATTATAGGGGAAGTTGCGGGTGGGCTCTGCGACACCCTAGGCTGACGAAAATCAATCTATTGGAGAGTACTGTGAAAAAAAAAGAGTTATTCATAGTGGGTAGATTAAAGTGGGCAGAAAAACGGGATATAGTTTGTTAAGGGCCAAAATTGCTCACAACTTGAATGTTTATTATTACTCGATAGGGAAGTGTACCTAGTCACGAAAGCTTATCCAGCTCTATTGATGGTTAGCTAGAAGGTTCATAATGGCGAGAACCCTTAATACGGCCCTCTAATAGGTTATGTGCAGAAGAACTGCAGCAGAACCCAAGTAGTTTAAGGACAGAAAGCACCCCAAGGTATATCATCATTAAGGCCTTGCATGTCGGTGCGGAGTTTGAACACCCAGCGCTGTTCTCATTCGCGAAGTGTCCTTTCTAGGTTTTCTTTGTTGTTAATGTGTTCTAACACCACCCATCTTAGATCATTGGGTGTATGTTGTTTTTCAATGAAGTGGCTTGTCACTCTTGTATTGGCACGTTTGCATCGTATGTTGCTTCCGTGTTCTACTATGCGTGTGCGCACTTTCCTCGTTGTCATTCCTACGTAGTGTAGGTTACATGTGCAGGTGATCAGGTATATCACTCCTGTAGTATTGCAGTTAGTAAACTGGCGTAGTTCCCAGGTGGTGTTGTTGTTTAGAGAGACTGTCTTTGTAGCTGTAGTTTTTTTTTTTACCAGTCAAAAAGGTCCTTATTTCGATATATATCACAAAAGATAATATACGACAAGCATAAAATACATTTCATAAAAAGGTTAAGATTAAGGCAATAAATACAATACACGTTAAAACCTGGGTAAAACAGCATTAAATTAGACAGAAAAAGACCATGACTACGACATACGACAATTACAAAACAGATGACATAAAAGCTATGACTCAGTGACTAAGGTTACTGGAACGTATAGACCAGGCCCAGCTAATGAACTTTGCCACAACGATGACAATCAAGGCAGTAGTGTCCGTTTTCAAAATCCTACTGGCGGCAATAGCAGATCTAGTGCCCAACGAACAACATTCTGGTCTTAACCAGACTCTTCTGGGTAGTGAATACTTTGGACAGCAGAATAGTAGATGTTCAATATTTTCTACTTCGGTTACACAAAAAGGACATTTGTCACTACTTTCTGGGTTCCAAGAGTGTGTTAGTCCACCCACAGGTAGCGAGCCCACTCTCAGCTGATGATACAGTTTCCGGTCGTTTGACTTGGTTATTATGTCCCAGTAATCTTCATATCTCGGGACATCCTTAATAACTAGAAAAACCAAAGTCATCGTAGAACCCCCCACTAAAGATGGTCTCCTCTCCATGATCCTACGCCAGTACATTTCTTTAAGGATTGTTTTGGATGGGAAGGTGGCACTAGCTGGGTCTACCCAAAGGCCCTCCAATCCCAGATCCTTCAATAGCGCTCTAAGGAATGAGAACCATGGAACCCTATAGGCACCCTCTATGCCCCTTACCTCAAGAATAGCCTCGGCATACATGAATAGTTCAGGTGTAGCCCACAGGCGCCGCCAAAACGCCAGAGGTCTATACCGAACTACATCCTCTGTAGGATTAATTTCCAGGTCATACTGTAGGGGGAGGCAAGGCGTGGATTGAGGGAGGCCAGTGACCATTCTGAGAAACTTGTTCTGAGCTACCTTCAATCTTGATAGATCACTGTAAACCCACAGTTTTGCACATATAGAATAGAAGGAATTACTTTTGAACCATAGATTTTGGCCAGGGGTGCCAGGGGTTTAGTTAGAGAATTGGAGTGCTCCTTCAATATAGCACCCCCAAGCTGGGCGTGTTTAAGGGACAAGAGGTCCAACTGAGGCTTCCAACTTAGGTTCTCACTCAACGTAACGCCCAAGTATGTAAAGACCTCTGTTTGGTCCAAAATAACCACACTCATTGTTACCTTTGCCTTAACAGCTCTAGAGCCCCGTAGAACCATAAATGTTGTCTTTCAAACATTCACCTCCAACTCATGCTCGCTGCAGAAAAGCTCAAAATGAGACAGTGCTGACTGTAAGCCCTGCCTCGTTTTGGAAATAATGAGTGTATCGTCAGCGAACATGAGGAGGGGAATTTTCCTTCCCATGCAAGAGAGGGCGCTTCCGTCGGAAAGTTAGAGAAACAATTGGTCACCCCATTAATAAACAATGAAAACAGGGTGGGAGCCAAGACGCACCCCTGTCTAACCCCCTTGGCGACCTCAAATCTATCAGTAACCTCGCCTAGCTTACCCCATCTGACTTTAGCGTATGTATTCGCGTGCATGTTAATAAGTAAAGTCAACTGCTCTTTTGGCATACCTAGCCCCAATAGGACTTCCCACAACTTGGTCCTCGCCTCGGCACTAAATCAAAAGCGGACCTAAGATCAACAAAGGCCGAAAAACAAAAGACCCCCCCTAAAAGTACCACCTTCCAATATAATAACATAAATCCAAATACCTGTGCTAGGGTCCCCATGTGTGGACGAAAACCTGCCATTAAGGGCGTTAAAATATCATAGTCTGATATCCTGCACTGGATTCTACCTAGAAGGAGACGAGCCACAATCTTTTGAACCGCATCGATAAGACTGATGGGTCGATAATTAGCCGGAACAGAGCGATCACCCTTCTTATAGATAGGAAGGATCTCTGCCCCCAACCACGATTCCAGTACACTTGCTCCTTTCGCCAAAGCATTGGCTAACAAAGTAATGTAGGGGACCCAGAGGTCTTGATCCTGTTTGAACATGTCTGCCGGAATGCTGTCGGGACCCGGTGCCTTGCCACCCGGGATAGCCTTTAAGACAGTCCTTACTTCTGTTGGGGTAAAAACCAGGGCATCCTCACAGATAATAGGTGGCACAGTGACAGTGATGTTACAGTTCACTTTAAATTGATTGCCATAATACATGACCCATTCCTTAGGCTCCACAAAATTAGAGGGGACAACATCTTGAGGGTGATTGCCCCATTTAAGATGGTGCCAGAATTTGATCATGTTATTGCCCTGACATGCCTCCAACAGTTCCCTCCAACGTGCCTCATCCCAATTCCTCTTAGCCGAGATCTGGGCAGCTTTATATGTGGCCCTACAGCTACATATTGTTTCCTGCACTCTGGATTTTATGGCTGTATGCAACGCTTTTTGGGCCTGTCTACATGCACTGTCAAACCAAGAGTGGGTTCTCAGCTTTTTACTTCTAGTACTAGGTGTAATACTCTTAACAAATATTGATTTGAGATTTGTGAAGAGGTCACTATGTAGGGTGGGGATATTAGCTATGAGCTCAGACTGTTGCCCAAAACCATGGATTTTGGCCAGTGTGGCTGTAAGCATGCTCCTAATTCGAAACATAGCCTCCTCATTTAAAACTATTTTAGGCCAACTAACCCTTCTTTTGTTATTGGCTAGGATAACCTGTGGCAGGGGGGATTCAGCCATGATAGACTCAACAAAACTAGCGTCTTTAATAGAAAGGACTAAAGGGTTGTGATCACTTTCTACTCTACTTACGACCACCATGTCTATCAAGCCAGACCACATTTCTAAGTTTACCAGAATATACTCAATGCGAGAACCAGACCTACCATTGTCATAAGTTACTGCCCCTAGCCTATCAGACTTCAGTCTTCCATTAACTGCTCGCATACCCTGATCCAGTGAAAGACCCTTCATGAACAGGGCTGCTTGGGTCCATTTCTTAACAGGCTGGATTTCCAGCCCCGAAATACCCCACAATGAATCCTCTACCTCTGAAAGCCTGCCATCATCCAAACCCAGAGGCTCAAAACAAGTATTAAAATCCCCCATCACCACCCTGTTAATACTCCTAGGTAGGGAGCTCAAGATGGCCTTCAGTACATGTGCAACCGGCGAACATTTACCCCCTTGGATACCCCTCATATAAATGTTCACAATAATTATATCCAGACCCTTTGTAGAGCTAACCCGGATAGCCATCATGTCTAGACTATCCATCGGGATCTCTGCCACTGTCAACCCCTCATGTTGACGAACCCAGATTGCCAGGCCTCCCACAGGTCTACCTCTAGCGCCCTTCACCGCTGGTCTAGAAAAATTTAGGAAACCTGTACGAAATGTCGGTAGTGTAGCCCAGGTTTCCTGAAATGACCAGATATCTGATTGGTCAATAAAACTTACCCAGTCAGGAAGAGCAAGTTTGGATTCAAGGCCTGCTATGTTCCATGATGAAACCTTTGCCATATGCATAGCCTGTTTAAGGGGCTCCCTCAGGCATGCCACTGAAATATGGGTGAAAGGGCGGATAGTACTGGGGATAGGGGTGGGACTAGCAGTAATAGGTAGAGAGTCCTGATCCATCTTCAGCGAAGTTAGATCACCATCCAACCTCCTAGTAACAGGGGTGTGACTGTCCATTTGCAGGGATTTGTTAAGGACATTCTTCAATGAGTAGGGCATAACATCACTGCAACACCCTTCTGTACCGACCAACACTGAAGAATTACAGATGCCTACAGTACTATGAACTTGAGTACCTACAAAAGGAAGCATCAAGGGGGAGCCATTAGTCAACATTGGACCGCCACCCTTCTCACAATATGTGAACCCCACAGCAGTATTTAACCTTACGTGCCTAGCCTTGAAAGGAGATAACACCACCCCATTATTTGAATTGAGGAGTCAGTCCTGTTCGTCCAAACTGGAAAAAGTACCATACCAGTTGAACATAAGGATTGGCCAATGGAGAAGATACCCATCATATCTTAGCCTCGGGCCCCGATGAGTATAAGTAGGGGGCCTATCTACATACCCACGCGCCAGGTGATTTGATCTAAATTGATTAGAGTACGTGGGCCGGGGATTGTGTGTAGGATATTTAGGTCTTAATGGAATCATGGTGTGGTCACCCTGATGTAGCATTGGCACTGAGGGTGGATGGGGTGTTCTCAACATTAGCGACTGGGGATAGAAGAAAGTTAGGGCCTTGGTGGAGATTCCTCCCCCACTTCCATCGTCATACCAGTCTTCAATGTATTTGACTACCTTGCAATCCTTGAAATTAACAATGATCACATCGCCCGTTAAATCCTTAGGTCTGGGACCCAGCCAGCCTACCCTTCTAACATGTGGTATTTCCCCATTTAAGTTAGCTGGAAGCAGTCTGTTGTTAACGATCCAATGGACAACCTTGTTTTTCAGGGTTTGATAATCTTCTATCTTTCCCTTCTCTATTTCAGGCACCCCGGTCATGATGACTACAAAGGGGGCCACCTGCGGAGGGAAATCTACATTACTCCTTAGTTGCCTTTGTTTATTGGAATGTGGAGGAGGCCTATTGTCTGCCGACAGGGTAGTTCCCCTTTGGACGTGTGTTGTTTTTTTTACCTGTCCAACCCCTAGATTACTCTCTGAGTTTACTGGACTGTTGGCTGTAGTGCTGGGGGGCTTACTTACCCCCTCAGGTTCAGGGTTTATTATCTTACATTGCTTTTTCCTGCAGAGGAGGAGGATGCAGAGGGCCTAGGTGGGGTATCTTTATGTTTACTTATAATTAGCTCCTTCAACTGGTCAGTGTTCCTCTCTATTGAGTTTTCCCCCAGTTTTTCTGAGATAATTTTAACCCTGCGTACTAAGGGAAGTGTTAAAGACCTAACAAGATGTTCCATCCTCCCCATAAGTTCTTCTATAAACAGTGAGTGGAACTGTGAGTGGGAGGAGTTATGGACTAACCCACTTTCCCTGTCAGGTAGGTGAACACCCACTTGAGATTTAGCCTTCCTCAACGGGCTCTGTACTATTTTTGCGATCTTTGCGCTTCTACCCAACTGTTTATTTCCCCTGCGTTTCCTCTTTTTTTCCTGGTTTAACTGAGCAGGAGAGCCCTCAAGGGGGGGGGGGGGGGGGGGGGGTAACAATAGGTCCTCTTGTGATAGATCCCCAAAAGGGTGTGAGGGACGTATAACTTCATGAGTAGGAACCCTGGTCAGCTCAATAGGCTGATCATGTAACTGAAGTGGGATACTAATATCACCCTCATAGCTATGTTCCCCATTCTGCACCGGGGGGGCAACAACTTCTGTAATCCTCCCCAGTGAAGAACGTTTACTATTGATAGCTGGGGACAAAGATAGTCTGATTGGCGAAGTCTGCAATAATGTAGAGACCTTTTCACTGTTGAGGGGGCTATGACAAGTGTTTACAGTAAGGTGTGTACCAGGGAGAGATACAAATGATGGGGCCAGGAATGAATCCTGTGAATTTATGGTAGTCCCAGAAATATTGACCGTGGATGAGGGGGGAAGTGAGAGGCGTTGCTCCGTATGATCGATGGCATTAGCCACCACCCCAATCGTTTTCTGTAGCATGCGATCAATCGCCGTCAGACTAGGTAATACTGGTTTGGACCCCCCCCTGTTTGCTATTACCGGGTGCAGGCATTGTCATATTTTTTATTTATTTATTTATTATTTAAACTTATAAGGGGTGCAGCTACCCGCAATGGGTTTCCCGGCGCCAAGGGATAGACTGGAGAAGAAAGAACTACAAAGCTTTAAAGAATGGGACAGCTAGAAAGAGACTGTTCTGAAAAATTATTGCTGGAAAAGCCAAGTTTTTAATCCCTTACGAAACCTGACAAGATCAGTTTCCAACTTCAGCCTAACAGTCAAAGCATTCCAAGATTCCATATACTAAGATGATCTATACCTCCAATGGTAAGAACTGACAATGCAGCCTACTACACAGGAAAAACAATGACGCCAAAGTCAGGGGAGAATATCCCAGTTCAATATTAAATTATGCACAAGAAAGTATCACTAGGACTGGAACATGATTGGGTAACACAAAAATCAAAAAAAATACAGAACTTGCTTCCCTAAGATGAAGTGACCAGAATGTTCACAGCTGCTGAGCAGCTCACAAAACCAAGAGGGGTAGCCCGACCCGGCCCCTTGTGCCACCGAGGACCACAGAGGGCCCGCTCTTTGCCCGGGCTTCGCCCGCGGCCGCGTCCCCCGCCGCGGGAGGCTCGGCGACCCTTTAAGCTCCTCCTGGCGCCGCAAATTGATCACCTCCAGCTGCGGCCCTAGGAGCGCCGGGAATACTGGGTAATGTAGTCTGAGACCGGCCGCGTCACCACCAGCGGTCCGGTCTCCCCAGTTCTACTGCTACTGCTGCTCAAGATGAAGCCTGCCCCCGTGAAGCGTCCGGTTCACAGTGCCACTAAGACGAGGTAAATTACTGTCCCATGCCGAGGAAGGCTCGGCGACCCTTTAAGCTTCTCCTGGCGCCGCAAATTGATCACCTCCAGCTGCGGCACTAGGAGCGCCGGGAATACTAGGTAATGTAGTCTGAGACCGGCCGTGTCACCACCAGCGGTCCGGTCTCCCCAGTTCTACTGCTACTGCTGCTCAAGATGAAGCCTGCCCCCGTGAAGCGTCCGGTTCACAGTGCCACTAAGACGAGGTAAATTACTGTCCCACGCCGCGGGAGGCTCGGCGACCCTTTAAGCGGCTCCTGGCGCCGCAAATTGATCACCTCCAGCTGCAGCCCTAGGAGCGCCAGGAATACTGGGTAATGTAGTCTGAGACCAGCCGCGTCACCACCAGCGGTCCGGTCTCCCCAGTTCTACTGCTGCTGCTGCTCAAGATGAAGCCTGCCCCCGTGAAGCGTCCGGTTCACAGTGCCACTAAAACTAGGTAAATTACTGTCCCATGCCGAGGAAGGCTCGGCGACCCTTTAAGCTTCTCCTGGCGCCGCAAATTGATCACCTCCAGCTGCGGCACTAGGAGCGCCGGGAATACTAGGTAATGTAGTCTGAGACCGGCCGTGTCACCACCAGCAGTCCGGTCTCCCCAGTTCTACTGCTGCTGCTGCTCAAGATGAAGCCTGCCCCCATGAAGCGTCCGGTTCACAGTGCCACTAAGACAAGGTAAATTACTGTCCCACGCCGCGGGAGGCTCGGCGACCCTTTAAGCTCCTCCTGGCGCCGCAAATTGATCACCTCCAGCTGCGGCCCTAGGAGCGCCGGGAATACTGGGTAATGTCGTCTGAGACCGGCCGCGTCACCACCTGCGGTCCGGTCTCCCCAGTTCTACTGCTGCTGCGGCTCAAGATGAAGCCTGCCTCCGTGAAGCGTCCGGTTCACAGTGCCACTAAAACTAGGTAAATTATTGTCCCACGCCGCGGGAGGCTCGGCGACCCTTTAAGCTCCTCCTGGCGCCGCAAATTGATCACCTCCAGCTGCGGCCCTAGGAGCACCGGGAATACTGGGTAATGTAGTCTGAGACCGGCCGCGTCACCACCAGCGGTCCGGTCTCCCCAGTTCTACTGCTGCTGCTGCTCAAGATGAAGCCTGCCCCCGTGAAGCGTCTGGTTCACAGTGCCACTAAAACGAGGTAAATTACTTTCCCACGCCGTGGGAGGCTCGGTGACCCTTTAAGCTCCTCCTGGCGCCGCAAATTGATCACCTCCAGCTACGGCCCTAGGAGCGCCGGGAATACTGGGTAATGTAGTCTGAGACCGGCCGCGTCACCACCAGCGTTCCGGTATCCCCAGTTCTACTGCTGCTGCTCAAGATGAAGCCTGCCCCCGTGAAGCGTCCGGTTCACAGTGCCACTAAGACGAGGTAAATTACTGTTGCTGTAGTTAAATGGCACACGCTGCAGTTACTGCAGGGATAATGGCCTGCTGGTAATGGATGTAACCTATGGGTGTTATTTTCTTTAGTGCCTGTTGTTTTGGGTCTAGTATGTACCAGGTGATTTTTTTCAGATTCATGCCACGTCTGTGGCTGAACATTGATGTGGGTATGTCAAGTCCGCCACTATTAAGTGTCTTCCAATGTTTTTTCACTATCTTAGTGACTTGGTCAGGCGCCATGCTGAAGGTGGTAATGCATATGGGTCTCTTGGTTTCTGTATCATTAGTTACTTTTGGTTCTAGTAGGGCTTCCCTGTTGTTATTGCCCGCCCTCTTTTTTGCCTTAGAAACTAGATGTTTAGGGTAGTTTCGAGTCATGAGTTTCTTATTGTGCCACCCTTAGGGGCCCTGTACCCTGACACACACACACTGCCTTTGCCGGCTGAGTGTCTTGGTGCAGAACTAAACAGAGAGTCAACATGGCACACATCCCTGTGTGCCAAGCCCACAACCACACTGCCCTGGCATACCTCAGTCACCCCTCTAGCTGGGTGCACTATGCTAATGGTGTGGGCACAGGTGCATGAGCCCTGTGCCCCTACAGTACCCAGGGCCATTTCTGGGCACTGTTAGTGCAGTGATGCCATTAAGAGTATATGGTACTTAGAGGTTGTCATTACGAACCCCACAGCACCATAATGGCTGCCCTGAAGACTGAGAAGTTTGATATCAAACTTATCAGCACATTAAACCCGCACTGATGCCAGTGTGGGATTTAATGCCAAATGCACGACAGAAGGCATCTTAGGGAAGCCCCCTGAAACCTAATCAACTCCCACTGTCCTGACTGTGTGGATACAGAAGCTGCCACCACCAGATACGTTTCTGGACCCCTGGGTTGAGAGCTTGCCAGTCTCGGGGCCTGAAACAATGCACATCCTGGGAAGAGGTGCCAAGCCTACCTCCCCCAGGATGGGCAGGGGAAGCTTCAAAGGCATGCCGCCTTTTGTGAGCTTCTATAGGGCACTTGCTGTACTCAGCAACTGGCACCCACTGGTTCTGGCCCCAACTCTGGCGGGAAGACAGGCGGAAAATCCTAATTGAGGAAAGGGGGTGTGCCAGCCTCTGCCAACCAACCCCTCAGGTGGGAGAGGCGAGGTGAAGCAAAACTCCGGGCTACTGCCATCTTAAGGATGGGGAGCCCTACCCAATCAGAGCTAGGTTCCTGCCCCCTACCACTGGAGAGTGGCAGGATAGAGGGTGTACTTACCCCAGGACAGGGACCCAATGGTCCCTCCCCTTGCCCTACCTGTAACACCCCTAAATTTAGTATTTAGGGGCACCCTGAACCTTCCTTCCTCAGATCCCGATTTTGAAACAAGAAGAAAGAAGACCTGCCATGGAGCTGCTAACAAGAGGACACACCAACTGACTTGGCCCCAGCCCTACCGGCCTGTTGTTCCTTGAACCTACTCCTGCTAAAACCCTGGTGTCTCCTGTGGTCAGCAACCTCGAAAACCCCGGAGGACCTGAATGCCTTGCTCATCTAAAGACTGGGACTCCCACGAGCACTGGTTCTGCTCAAACAGCAACAGCCCCTGGTGCCAGCCAGGAACCACGAATCCAGCACACTCTGCACTTGCCGAACCCGGCCCGTGCCTGAGTGGACAAAGATCACAAGGACGTCCCCTCGGCGACTGTGACCTGGAATCCAGCACCCAAGGACCCTCCTTGATGCTCCTGACGATGCATGCAGCCTCACAACCAGGGACCCCCTCCAACCGCGACCAGCTGAGGGTAAGATTTCCCGATGCCAGAAAAAACTCGGCACCCCACGGCCCCCTGTGCCCAATTCCTGTGTGTCTACCTATCCTCCAAGATACCAACTTACCTCTCGAAGTGGTGTTCGCACCTGAAGAATCTCCGTCCCGAGCCTGCAGCCTTTGTTTAACTTCCAGTTCTCCCATCAAAATACATTGGGCGCCCGAAGGTCCAAAAGCACACTGCACCCAGCCGTCCGAGTGCCACTGGGAGTGCAGCATCTATCCTACTCTACTACCCCACTTTCCCTGAGTAAGTGACCAGGAGCTCAGCTTCCACAGCTGCGTGGTCTGCCTGCAGGCAGCCACCAACCAAAGGCCCCCTATCCTCTATAGGATAACATTGGGCCTACTCACTCTGCACCCGGCTGCCCCTGTGCCGCTGAGGGTGTAACAACTGTACTTACCTGATCCTGGGAGACCCCTGAGTCCACCCCAAGAACCTCAACTGTGCCAGCCGAGTACTTACCCAAAGACTGATAACTTGATTTTCTCCATAGGGTAACATTGGCTGGGTTTCACTAAGAATTTCTTCTAAGTGTCAAGTTTTGCAACTTTAAAATATTCACTAAAAATCAGCCCATTAACGAAAACAAAATTGCTCACCTGTTATCAGGAGAGATCCCAGTGCTGGATCTTTGAGCATAGCACTGAACCTGAAAAGTAATATAACTGTGATTTACTGTTAACTTGATTTTCCTCCATAGGAATATATTGCCTGGTTTTTGCCAGAATTTCTTCTGTCGATTTTCAAAACTTACAAATATTCATTAAAAATCCCCTATATTACAAAAACGATTTCTTTCAACTGTTTACAGGAAAGGCACCAGGGCTGAATCCAGGATCCATCCCTGAGTAGGAAAAACACTTGTAACGTGATTTTATTGCATTTAATTAAAACATCCCATTGAGCTCAATGTTATTTTGTGTTTAACCCCTTCCCTGCTCATGACGAGCTCAGCTCGTCATGCAGTACACTGCTTGTGTGCTCATGACGAGCTGAGCTCGTCATGAACCATGGGATTCAAAGACTCCTCAGCAGAGAGGGAGAATTGCTGTAGCATTGATTTGGTTAACTTGTGTTGCATATTGCAACAACTGTAACTATTGCATTTCAAAGTCTATTGCTATTTGGAAGTATTCAATTGCAATATCTCATTCTGAGAAAGTATTTATGATACCTATTGTGGTTCTAAAATAAAGTAACTATATATTTTTATATACAAAACAATTGGCCTAGAGTTCAGTTCTTGAGTGGTACTGCCTTACTGCTCTAACTTTAGGACTCCTAAATGCCTTCTGTGAATACCGAAAGTCTTAAAATTAGGATTTGTCTCAACGTTACTACTACTAAACTGATATGAAATTGATATATGATAGTGGATCATTCACTATCAGATTTGAAGATTATACCCTGTGGAACATGTCTCAAAGGAAGAATTACTGGACTCCAGGGAAAACTTCTGGATGTACCGTTTAAAATCATTGCATCCAGATGGACTGAACATTACTGACAATACAACCTGATTACTTCATATCTCAAGAACTCTCAGGACTGCACTGATTCCACATTCCAAATGGAATCTTCACTCATGATGCTTTTTGAAAATTCAGCTGTGTCATCTGTGCAGCCACTGAGCTTACCATCTTGAAACTACCTGAGGAAGGCAGAGGCTGAAACGTTGTAGTGGAAATATATCTTTGTTCTATGGTGAATCTATCTGTTTGAGTCACTTCTTTCTTGGATATTTTATTTCTTTGTGACTCATTGTATATATATATTAATTACCTACTGGCAGTCGCCAGTAGGTAGGTATAGTTAGGATTATTTTCAATGCAAAATCTCAACATTCTATTGTTGTGAATAACTTTGGCGCCGATTGAGGAATCTGCCTGAAAATTTCCTCAAATTTGCCTCGTGGTGTCCCGGTCTTTCCCTGAAAGGGGGGATTTGTCAAGAGAGGGCCGAGATAAAAGGGGGGTCCCAAACGTGTTTTCCCCATGTTAATTTCCATAGGGCGGTCGACCTCACTTTTAGCTCGAACGGCTGAATCGATTTACACAAAACTTGGCAAAATTGTAGGGACTGGTAGCCCGATGTGCCTTTGCTATGTCTCAAGATATGTGCTCCAGTGGATTTTGAGTAATTTAGGTTCAAAAAAATATATATATCTACAAGCGCGCCCTGGTACGTGCACCGGGGCGCTAACCTGCGAGCTACTCGAGTTCGCGCACGGAAAGCTGATTGGCTCCCTGGTGTCTGTAAACATTCCAAACAGTCTGGAGAACAAAGTGAGAATGAGGAAAAAAGGTGGGAGCTTTCATCATTTGGAAACCAAAACTGATCTGAACCAATGAAAAGTGTTATTTTCAGGTCACATGACCCGATGCGCTTACGCTACGCGACCCGTTGATGCCCCGGGGCGCGCCCCGCGGCGCTTACGTAGCGCGTTCATATGCGCGTGGGTGGTTCCGGGCACGCTTACGCCGTGGTATCACGCGGACGCGGCTACACGATATGTCACGATGATGTTTTCGTTCGCGCCAATAGCGCTAACGGGACGCTCCCCGGTACGCGCCCCGGGGCGCGCGGCAAAATTGCGCTGACCGGGGCGCTGCCCGGTAGGCGCCCCGGGAGCGCACCAGGGAAAAAAAATTCTAAAAAAATTCTAAAAATAATAAAATAGTATTATATAAATATACAATATAGGATTCATTATAAAACATATTACATTTCATAGGTTTGAGGTCCTATATATAGTTAGGAATTAGCATTTAAAAAACCTATGAAATTCACTGAAACAACCATAGGTTCCACACCAGTTATAGATAGGAATTAGCATTTAAAAAACCAATGAAATTCACTGAAAAAACCATAGGTTTCACACCAGTTATAGTTAGGAATTAGCATTTAAAAAACCTAGTAAATTCACTGAAAAAAACATAGGTTTCACACCAGTTATAGTTAGCTGGAAATTTTACTGACATAAAACCATTGAAATTTCCACGTTATAGTTAGTTGGACTCACTATAACTTGCGCGCCTACAATGCACTGCTGATGACGTCACATATTACATCACTCATGACATGGTCAGTGACATCACTCATGACATCACTGATGACACCATTCTTGTGTCAGATTGACAGACCTCCTTTCAGTGTAATGTAACCCTTGAAACACATATTCAAAAATAGAAACTAACATTTTCAAAAAAATGTATATACCCATACCAGTTACAACAACCAATTCAGTAATACCATCATCTATATGCACATCCACTCATTCACCAACAGTTCTATATAGTCACTCATACATATGTAGTGAAACACCTATACATCCTGTTACACACTGACAGTCATCCAAAAGTTACTCACACACATAATCACACATGCAAATAAACTATTGAACATCCATTTATTTGCATATACAGCTATACACACACACTACCACCTTACTTCTAAGGAAACTTACAGAATACTTACTCTCTTAAACAATCACTTATAGAAACACATACATATTTAAACAAGAACTCTTTCAATCTCTCACTCTCACATATACTCACTTATATACATCAATACTCACATATACTAGATTAAAACATATGTAGTTACTGATAAAGACACTAGTCATTCACAAACTAACACACACATATACACACTCATTCACCCATACAGTACTGCACAAATGCTGTCTTTAAAACACATACAAACAGTGAGTCAGTCATTAATGCATCTATGTGCTGAGTAATGCTCCCACCAAACCATACAGACACTTATACTGATACTAAAAAAACATCTAATAACTCATATACACACACATGTAGCTACTCACCAACCCATGCAGCCACTTATACACAAAGTGAAACACTGATACATATATTTAAATATTTAAAAATTACTTGCTAATATATGTATTCACTAAGATACACTTAATAAGCCAGTTAACCAATCAATTTTTTTTTAAACATCCATTTAGAAACTTATTTAAAAATGTATTCTTCCATCGACTTTTCCAAATACATTTGAAAAACATATTTATTTTACAGAAAGACACACATTCACTGGATGGTGTCATTAGTGATGTCATGAGTGATGTCACTGACCATGTCATGAGTGATGTAATATGTGACGTCATCAGCAGTGCATTGCAGGCGCGCAAGTTATAGCGAGTCCAACTAACTATAACATGGAAATTTCAATGGTTTTATGTCAGTAAAATTTCCAGCTAACTATAACTGGTGTCAAACCTATGGTTTTTTCAGTGAATATATATATATATATATATATATATATATATATATATATATATATATATATATATATATATATATATATATATACACATACACATGGTGGGAATAAAACATTTCACCACTTTAGGACCTGATTACGAAGCTGTGGTTGGGATGCCAGCCAGATTAGAAGTTTCCTCCTGTCTGAAAGGCTTCTTTGTTTGGTGTTCCCACAGAGGTACCCTGAAAATGGGCACCACAATGGGAATACCAAAAACAGGTCATACGAGGCATGGACTGTTAAGTCCATGCTGTGCAGGAACTGGGGTGTATGCATACAAGGGGTTACATGTGCCCCCCGCATGCATCCCCATGTAGATGAGGCATAGGGGGCCCTGCAGGTTCCCCTTTGTTTCCTCTCCACCACGGTGTTCATGGAGTAGGAACATCCATGACACCGCCTGTGGAGAGGAAACTCACAATATGCTTGGTGGGACCGCGGTGGTCCCAACAAGCATATTTCTTCCACCTGAATACCGCAACACCACCAGCAGATGGTGGTTCCCTAACGGATGCGGTGGGACTTTGGCAGTCTGACCACCCTAATCCTAATAGGGAATTCGGTAGTCCGCTACCACTGTGCCCCTATGAGTCTGGCAGTCTGTGGGCCACCGGACACATAATGTCCAACACCTCCCCAAATTTGTTTAAATTGGAGTGGTAATAGTAAATGTCACCCCTTTAGTGACCAACACCTTCCTCAAATGGATATGGATTGGAGTGTGAATAGTAAATTACACCCCTTCAGTTTTCAATACCTTCCTCAAATTGGTTTAGCTGGAGTATCAACTTTTATTTTCCGTTGTTCAACAGCTCTTTAACATTCTAAATTTGTTATAGATACATATGTTCTACATCATTTTAACATGTTTTATGCATATAGTAAATAAATGTATATGTTTTATATTATAATAAAATTTATACTTTATACTTTTTTACTTCTTATCACAACATTTTTTGACAAGTTTTGCACGTTTCATATATATAACCATTTTTTATACATTTATTCAACATTTCTACAATTTTTCCCAAGCATTTCTATTGGGAGACAGTCTTTTTTTTTTAAGTTTCATTTAGCGGCCATTTTATTTTACAGCTAACTTCTATTTTGTAATCTATTTATGTTGTTTTAGTCTATTTTCCCTTATTTAGGATTTGTTTAGGTGTTTTTGAGGGTAGGAGGGTTTAGGGGGAGGTCTAGAAGGTAGTTATAGTGCTGGCATTGGGAGTTTACATTTTATGTTTTCAGGAAATCATGTTTGGTTGATCATTAGCCATTGCTTTTTAAATTGATTGTTTTTTTTTATTTTCCTGTAGAATTAATTTGGATTGCTTTGAGGGATTTGTATTGGATTTGTTTCAGTTTTGCACTTTTTTGGGATGTTTGGATAACATTTTTCCATTTTTGGGAGATTACTCATTGTTTTTTACTTGGATAAAAAGAACGATCTGCAGCTTTAGAGCAGTACATTCTCTTTATTCAATTTTCTTTTGGGTTTGAAATGCTATTTTGTAATGTTTGTGCACATATTATGTGATTTGTATGTGGCATTGTTTGATTTATATGTTGTAATTAATTTATGTGATGGATTGATTTGTTTTTTTGCTCTGTTAGTGACATTAGCATTTTATTTTAAGTTATTTATATATAGTTTTATTTTATCAGTCTAATAAAAATTGGAATTGTAATTAGTTTTTGACAGATGTAGTAAAATGTTATATTTATTATTAAAAAATAGAAGGTTTGATATGTTGGTTCAGAAAGTGTTGTAGTTTTTGAAGACTTTCCTAGGTTACTATTTTTTTTAATAATATGCTTTTGGCTGTTGTTTCAAAGTAATCTACTCCTTTCTTCTTTATGAAGAGTTTTGCTTTGAATTGTACCATATTGTACATTCTTTTGGTTTGTTTGCTAAGGTTAAGGCCAATTTGGGGAACAGATTGCTCCATTCTTAGTTGTTGGTAGCTGTGCTTTTTTGGAATGCTTCTATAAATTTGTACAGTCTAGGTTGGGTTCTGCCTAATATGGATTGGAAGGCATTGTTCCATCCTTCCACTGTGTTTTTTAAATCTTTCTGTGCCAAGGTGCTGTCATAGACATTCTACCATGGTTTTTGGAATTTGGGTTGGTGCCTGTGTCCTGAGCAATGAAGTCTGCCAAATGTCTTCGAAACAGTACATTGGGGTGCTAAGTTTGTCTTCATTTTGTTGGTAGAAAGGGATTTCTATTAAATAATTGTAGTTGTAGGCTAGCTCTGTGACAGGGACATAGGCTAGTGCTGTTATTTTCATTTTATTTCAAAGGCCAATTGACTGGTTGAAGACTATTCTACACTTAGATTTGTGGCTTCCTCAATGTATTTTTATTAAAATGATAGTAACGGACTTGTATGGCTGTGTGAGGATACGTTTTTAGAATTGTTTGAATCCTGGCTCTGTCAAAGTCTATGATTATTTTCTTGGGGTAGTCATTATTTGCTCTGTGTCAGATTTGGTTTAGGAGCTTGTAGCAAGTGCTTCTTTGTTTATTTGGTAGAAGAACAAATATAAAAGGATATTTGTTTTTTGATATTCACCATGTATGGTGTATATTTAAGTGAATGGTTTGATAAACATTTAGAAGGTCCCATCCATCATCCATGTTTCACATTGTTTCAGTTTTAGTACGTTGCTGTAGAGAATACTAGGATTTGTTTTTCATTATTGATGTTGTCATGTAGAAGAAAAAGTTTCCTCATTATGTGTCATTGTTAAGTGTTCAAGTATGTGTAGGTCTTCGTACCTTCTAGGGGCCGGTGTGGTATCATTGATGGCTCTATTCGTTCATGGAATTAGAAATTAATTTTAAAGTGGGGTTTGGTAGTAGTATTTGATCTGTTATGTGTTCAGGGACTTTAGGTAGTATAACTTTAAGAATTTTGCTTGTGGATTCCTCAGAGCTCGTGCTTGCTTTTTTTATCTCCTGCAATATCTCTTGTACTTCTATGTCTGTTACATTTGGGTGGTGGTTGTGCTCTCTTTCATGAATTATAACATAGGAGTTCATTATGATGTCAGACAGACTTCAGTCCGTCCGCCATCGTCCCAGGGATGGGAACTGCCTACCTATAAGGTGGCGGTCCCGCAAATTAAATTAGGAAGCGACTGCCAACACGTTGGCTGCCAGCGGCAGCACCCGCCGCAATGTTAAAACAGCACTATTTACATTTCCCTATACTACGTGGTGCAAGGAAATGTAGGGGGCACCATAGGTGCCCCCCAAGTGCACACACCAACTGCCCCTGCACAGGGGGCCCGCAACAGGGCCCCAAAGTACATTCACGCCAGCCTTTCAATGGTGGTTGAGCCGCACTGGCGGGGATCCAGCATCCTGATCTGGCGAACGGTGCCTGCTAGGCTCTGCCACCATTTTGTGGATGCAGCGCTGTCCGACAGGCAATCATACCGATTGCCTCTGTCGGACCCATGAGGGATGGCCTTTCTACCCACCAGGCACACCACGTGCCACCCTAATCTGGCTCACCGTAATTGGCCTTGCAATGGCGGTGAACCCGGCAGCCTCCCAGTGCCGGGTTTACCGCCATCATATTCAGCCCACAATCTATTGAAATTGTCCTCCAATAGCATGCATTAAAATAATATTTTGTACATTTCCATTTTATAATTTCTGTTGATGCTGTTTCTTGGTGTAGTTGTAGCACATGTGATTAAGTAATTGCTTTCCTTTCTGCGAAGTCATATACTTTGCAGCTTCTTTCATTGTATCTGAAAGTAGTTTAATAGTAAAATATATAGAATATTTTAACATTTGTATTTATATTTAAAATTATGCAATCACTTCTATTTGGTATACTTACATGTATGTTGTGTATAAATGTTTCTCACGATTTTGAAGCTTTTCTTTTTGGGGTGTTCTTTTCTGTTGGATTAAAAAATGTATATTTCACTTTAAATGTTATTTTGTAAGTTTGGAGATGTTGAGGTCATTAGGTTTATATTTGAGTGTTATTTGGGTGCATTTATACTTTCTCATAACATTTTGATAGCTGCTATATTCAGGCAGTTTATCGCTGTGTTCAGGCGAGGGATTTTCTTTCAGGAATTCTATGTATGTAAAAAGAGTGAAGTTTGATAGTATTTTATTATTTTTTTGTTTTTTAATGTTTTCAAGTATAAGAACAATTACATTTTAGTGTAAATATAAGTTTCACTTAGGTAGGTTTTAAAAAGTAAATATTATTTATAAAGTATATATTGTATATTTATTTGTTTGATTTTATGGGTTAAGGTTTTTTTAATATGTTTTGTCTTTCTATCATAAACGCTAATAGTTATTTCTTATATATAATATATACTTTTCTACTTTTGAAAAGAAATTTATTTTTGTACATGTATTAACATTTAGGTTGTAGTTTAAATGTGTTTAGTTTATGCTTATATTTTTTGGGGTTGAATTATCATCATTTCTGTTATGTATTTATTGGAGGGTGAAAAGTAAATGTAATATTATTTTGTTTACCTTAAGTATGTGTATAAAACTTTTTAATTTTATTTTAAGTGATTGTTTTATGTTAAAAGACTTTTTTTCCATGTAGTAGTGATTATGTTTGCAATATTATTTCTAATTGATATGTGAGTTGATATTTTTGACATGTATTTTTATTTAGAAGGAATTATATTTTGTATCCAATATTTTTTTATTGATATTTGTGGTTTTACTAGTTAATTGTAAGAATTCAATATTAATCTGATCGATACTTAGTTTCAGATATTTATGTGTTTCGATATTGTATTGATTGATATTATGTCAGTGATCAATTAGATTATGATCGATGCAGACCTAATGGTGACAAAAATAGGCAGCATTAAAATGGGAAAAGCCCCATGATGACTGCTGTTTCAAATATTCATTTTGCCACACTGAAGACAAAGGGCCTACGATGGTCTCACCACCGTACCGCTGTGGCAGTGGTCCAAAGAAGACCGCTGCAGCAGCGTTCTCCCGCCCATCATATTATGAAGTTCCTGCTTGCCCCGCGGGGCCTATCTGATGGCAGTGTATATTTTTTCATATATGTCGATGCTGATGTGTATATCTTTGACTGAAGTCTACACATATGCATGACACTTGAATAAATACCTACTACCAGTACATTCCCTTTGCTGGAGTCGGGATCATATGTGCTCAGATCAGTCAATGGGTACATACTGCAAAATGGACTTACCTGGAGTTCGGTGCCAAAAGGCTCGTTTTCTTCGAAGTCAAGATGGTGCTGTGGAGGGAGGCAGGTGAAGTAAGGTATCGACGTGGGAGACTGAAGGTAAGAAAAGGAAATGGGTAACTATGCACCCAAAATTCTTTGTTTCCATCCCCTCAAAGCAGGCAGTCTGTACCACCCTATGACAGCTGCTTTTCCCTGACCGCCATCGAGGCAGTCTGCAAATGGGTGTTGGTGGTGCTCTGGCAGTCTTTCCTTCTGAAAACCAACAGCATCATAATACAGTGGGCAAACTGCCTAGCCGGCGGTGGTGATTCCAATGTGGCAGTGGAACAGACGAACTCCTAATGAGGCCATACATTCCTGTGCTATTTTTACCAGGATTTGAAGATAGGAAGCCTGAAACATGACTGTGTCAATGAACATCACAGACAAGTAGGCTGATTCTACTCCAACAGGTAGGATCTGTATGCAAGTATGTATAAAAATTAATGACAATCACGATAAGGGCCCCAGATACTTAAAAAAAATCTCTGTATGATAGTTCAGTTTCTGCATCACATGTACATGTAGAGCTATTTGTACCACAGCTTGAGACCACACCTCTAATGTTGGAGGGTGGCAGTTTTCCAGTGTGTTAAGTTGCAAATTTTAGCCACCACCAAAGCACAGTCAATCCATCTTTTGCTATGATTCATAATTTCTGATGTATTTCATGAACCACGCAGGAGATCTAGTTAAGAAGAGGAGACAATTCTCAGGTTGGTCATGTTCTTGAGCTGGAGCCTATAAGCCTGCATGAACTGGCACAACTGATGGAACATGGTTTTCTTTATCTCAGCCTTCAAATCTTTTGGTTTATTATCTGTTAATTCAATAAGCATTCATCTTTAGATTTCAGCAGTAAAAGTTAATATAATCCATCAATTGATATTTGATTATAAAATAGAACAAATACTTGTTAAAATGAGTCAGTATAGTAATATAATACAACAAGTGTATTCCATAAGGAAACTCCCTAACCTAAATTGGTATGATGAGAGAAAAGGTGTCAGTTCAGAAACCAATTGAAGAGTTATGATGAGAGAGTGATCAATGTGCAAGCATAAAGCCTTTGCAAATAAGACTGGAAATTATTCACAGTCACAAATCAGCAGACATCGAGAATTTTGGTATGTAAACTCTCATGTAGAGAAGTCAAAAAGATCAGTGACGAGTGTCTAGTCAAAATGTCGGGGAAAAGAATTCCACCCTACTCTAGAAACATATAAACACACAAATTCTATGTTGCAGCATTATTTTCTTAGCCTTTTTCATCCACCAGTAGAATATCAGCAGACCCCTGGGAGTAAGTTCAGTCTTCATCTTCATCCCCTCACCAGAGCATAGTAGACATTAGTTCTTGAAAAGTTACAACATTGTTTTCTTGCGGTACAAAACTTCTTCCCATGAACCGTTCTTGTCGTCATTTCATCTTTTCTAAGTGAGAACCTTACCACCAGTTGTCAAAACAGGTGTCTATTTACTAGCTAACAGTAGGCTTCTGAAGTTGCAACACCTGCAGCAAAGAGAAGAAAAATATCTTTCTCAAACAACTATTCAATGTAGAAAACAGGCCCTTCAGTGTTTTTTAAAATATTTCTTTTTATTAAACAGTTAAATCAAAGTACATCCATCAAATACAAGCAGGCTACTTCAGTGTCACAGTGATATCGTACAGTGTACAGAATACATTGTCATTATTACATAAATCCAATCAAGGGGTATCAACAGTGTCTAATTGGAGACTTGGTGGGAGACAAACATCACCTCTATAGTGGTTCCATGCTCCCCATATTCTGATCCACTTCCCGGGGCAACCCTTGCAATAAAGACTGACTTTTCTCTATACATACACCAGTCCTGATCTTCCTTCCAGTTCTTCAATTGGGGCGGTTGACAGGCCCCCCACCTCTGCGCAATATAACGTTTTGCGATTATATATGCTAAAGTTGCCCATTGCGTGGTATATGTTTTAAGATCAGTAGGTTCCCAGATTTAATAAGCATCTACGGGCTTCCGGTTGTAGATCCACTCCGAGCACAGACTTCAATGTGTGGTGGATGTCACTCCAGTATTGTATCCGCTGACATTGCCATAGTACGTGTATGAACGTTCCCAGCTCTCCACACCCTTTCCTGCAGTTGCCACTTTCAGCTCGTCCCATATAAACAAGGCTGGGACCTGTAACATATATCCTGTGAAATATTTTTAATTATATTAGTCTCAACCTAGCTGGGATTGCTACTACTTGTGGGGAGGAGACTGCCTCCTGCCAGTCCTCATCATCAATTTCTAGACCATCCCTAGTCCATTGCTCTCTGAGGGCCAGTAACAGGTCTTCCATTTTGTTAATTAATTTCCTATATATTAAGGAGATGTTTTTTTCTGGGAGGTGCCCATCGAGGACTCTGTCCTCCAGTAGGGAGGCTTCCGGAAGCGCTGTGCCACTTGGTACATGAGTAAGCAGGGTATGACGGATCTGAAGGTAACGGAACTGCTCCGTGTCTGCCAACCTATATTGGGATTTAAGTGACACAAATGATTGAACTGAACCCTCCCCCCAGATGTCCTTGATTTAGGAGATCCCAATAAGATTCCATTTATTGAAACCCTTGGATTTCCAGAGGCTTCCCAGTTTCTTAGAGTTCCACAATGGTGTAGCTAGCGTGAGTCTGTTATCCCATTTTAAGTGTTTGGTGACGGTGTGCCATACTTGGACGGCGTGCACAGTCGGTCCAGTCAGTGGGTACCTACGAGGCGTGGCGTATAACGCTCTAGTATAGTCACCTCTAGGGAGCTTCCATCTATCCATGGCGTATCCGGTATCTCCAGGATAACCATATACCCCGTGGTTAATAGTTGCCAGGGGAGACTCCCAGTAGTACTTCTTTAGATCTGGAAGAGTAATCCCACCATCATACCAATTAAGCGTCAGTTTAGAAAATGCTATTTGAGGTCTGCCCTTCCATAAAAGCTGCCTCTGGAGACTCTCAATTTCTTTAAAGTAGGATGTGGGGACCGGATCCATAGTGTTCTGGAGCGCATAAAGAAAGCGAGGCAGGGCCATCATTTTGAGCAGAACAGCCCTGCCTAACATGGAAAGGGGAAGGGATCTCCAGTGCGCCAAGTCAGTCTTAAGCCTCTGCATGGGTGGATCCAAGTAACGTGTATAGCGGAGCTTCGGATCTAGTGTCACGAAGATTCTGAGGTACCGGAACCCCTCAGCCACAATCAGGATCGGGCAACCATGCGGTAACACCGGCGGTTCACCCCTAAAGACATACACCACTGATTTAAGCCAGTTCACAGTAAATCCAGAGTACCTGCCAAATATTGCCAGCACATCCAGGAGGAAGATCAGTGACCCTCTAGGATTAGTAAAATACAGGAGAACATCATCTGCGTCGAGAGCTATCTTGTCCTCCCAGTCTAGAGACCACCACAATCCACGGATTGATCTATCTTGCCTTATCCAAGCCGCCCAGGGCTCTACCGCCAATGCGAAGAGGAGGGGAGACAAGGTGCAACCTTGCCTAGTGCCTCTGCCAAACTGAAAGTATGAGGACTTGCGGTTATTTACTACTACCCGGGACATCGGGTCTGAATACAGAAGACAAACCCACCAATCTATTCCTGTCCAAAGCCCAAGTTTCTTAATACAGCAAACAGATAAGGCCACTCCACCATATCAAACGCCATGGTGGCGTCTAATGATACGATGACTGCCGGCTCCAATATGGTAGGTACTCTACTCAGTACTCCATGTAAGTGGCGTAAATTAAGAGCAGTGTTCTGATGCGGCATGAAACCCGACTGGTCTGGGTGAACTAGAGTAGTGATTACTTTATTCAGGCGGGATGCCAGCAATTTGGCAAGGGCATTAGGCTCAACATTCAAAAGTGATATCGGCCGCCAGGAAGTGCAACTATTTCTGGGTTCGCCCTCCTTATGTATGACTACTATGTTGGCCACTCGTTGATCGTGTGGAAGCAGACCTTTTTCCCTACTCTCTGTCAACATAGCTCGGAAATGAGGAGCAAGTTTGTTAGATTTCAATGTATACAATTCAATGGGAATACCATTAGGCTCTGTTGCTTTACCTGAGGTCCCTCTGTGTTAATGCATTATTTTCCATTTAACATGGCGTTGACAGTTAGGTTGACTTAATTCAGCACTTTATTCATATGCAAGCCCTTAACATATAGATACGGTTACCTACTATAAATTTAGTATTTAGCATATGTTTTATTTCAACCTAAACCTTTGTTTATTACTAATGCAAGCATTTTTAATACCAGATAGGAATGCTGTAGCACAACCACAGTATGTGAAACATATCTCCCATCAATACTTGGCATTTCTAGTATGTAGAAGAATGTGAATATTTGGCTCTGCACAGTTTCTTTGGGGACCATTGACAGTCACGAAGAACCTTAAAGGAATTGCACTTTAGTGCGGCTTCTCATAAACTCTTATCATGACTGTATACAAAATCTGCCCAGTCTTCTTCAGAGTACTGTCTAGTTATTTTCTGTTGTCGTTTGTGCTGTAGGTGTTCGAACATTAGTTTAGAAGAAAGGCTTTTTGTGCGTGTTTTGTACGGACTTGAGATTCATTTCATATAGCTGCCCCCTCTTGTTAATTACAAGTATAACGTTGTGTAAGAAAACAGGACTTTCTGTGATTGTCCCCCTACTCCCCCCCCCCCCACCCACTTGGACTACTGACTACTAGATGCTGGTTACAAGCCCTGTGCAAAGTGATGAAATCACTGAGTAGTGAATGTCCCCGTGGATTAGGTCATGCAGATGTGCTTATGAGTGGATTGTCTCTTGTCAAGCAATGAAATTCAAATTGCAATTTCCATTCATGATTAAGAAAAGGAATGCGTATTTTCATGCCAACTAAGGGATGCGTGTTTTTGACAATCATAAAAATTTAAAACAGTGATTGACTAGGAGATTATGTAAAGCCACATCATGTGTGTCTTCTGCAACAGAAAATGAGGTACTCTTCTTGTCATTAATACTTAAGAGAGTGTATGAGTAATATTATCTGCATTGAGGTCACACTATAAGGATCGAATATGGCACTTTCATGCTAAGAGTCTGTGCCTGCCCTTGCTGTTAAAGACTTAAATATTCCTTCAGAAGATTTTGGGCCGTGGAAATTATAGTCGAAATTGTGTTCACTTATTTTGAGAGTGTTTGGAAGCAATTTTTAGGGGGACATACGCCAAGGTATAGGCCAGGCCACAGCACCTACACTCCTAGGCACTGGAGCTGGGCATTGAGGGTTAGTATGGGTGCAGCAACAGGGGGTGCTGACACATTCAGGTAGCCTGGGGCCACTTTATCCACTTAAATGGGGCTGAAGGGTTTCCAGGATCATGACCTCCCAGCTAGCCCATGCAATGTGACAGTGTTTTGCAAGTGATTTGTTTTTTAGTGTAAATGTGTATTGTACCTGTTTACGTTTGGAAAATTGTGTTTATAAAAATGTAGTGTTTTTTTAAAAGAATCTGAATGGAAGAGTGCTATATTTGGAGTTTTAGTGGCTGCTAAATATGTTTGTTGTAAATATGTTGAAAGAGGAGTTTGTGGTGAGTTTTGCTGTGATCAGAGCACAGGGGCTCCTGTCACAGTGCCTGGTTGCTTGCTGCTGACCTCGGGATCCGATGGGCATGGTGAGGTTCCGTGACGATTGTAAGTGGTGTTTTCGACTCGCACGAATATGGTCGAGTCTGGTATCTATGAACCGCAAATGACGAGTTTAGTGGGTGTACGCAGTTTCGCTGTGCTAACCTAAACCGTTCGTCTGTTTCGTGGGTTTATCCATCTGTACCCACGGGTTCCATCTTAGATACGGCATCCATTTTGTTTCTTGCCCTCAAGTAGCCAGCGAACGGACGTTGTCCGCTTCGCGACCCTGGGATTCCCAAGACATTTGCGGAAGACACATTTCCTTTGAAAGTGTCTTTATGATGAGGGGGATGATACTGTAAGGCAGATGGCCCCGCTCGAGGCTCATCTTGCCGTGCCGGTCTATTGTCTCAGCCGTGCATCTCATTAGGCACGTCCCTTTGATGCCTGTAGCTCGTGTTTCCCGATACCTCCTCTTTTACACCCTTTCCGATCTCCCCACTGTTTCCATCTTCCTCTGCACCTGTCCTTGTTCCCTCTTCGATCTGTTTATTGCTGATTGGAATGTACTAATGGTGGGAAGATGGGCTTTTACAGTTGGGAACCGCCAAATGTTTCCGCACTTATGTTCCGGACCCTGAATACATCAAAGCGACCCCTCTTGGGGATAATTATGGGAACCAAGTTGTAAACCTTTGTGTACCATGTAAACCTATGGGAGAAATATGTATAAAAAGGAGCGATCCACAGTAGCAAATCGAAGCAGATCCCGAAAACATACCTGTTGTGTACTTCTCGTGAATTCTGTGTTCCCTGCAGTAAATAAACCTCGAATCTTTGACGCCGAAGGAAGTGTCCCGTGTCTCTGTCACTTGTACGCCGGAACAGGTTACCCACGAAGGTTTCAGGTGTTGTCCCCTGGCACCGCTGGGTCTTAAATAACCCAGTCCTTCAGTTGGCGCCGAACGTGGCGCTGCATCAGTGGTACCGGTCCAAGCCCGACGATCGTGAGGAACTTCGTGTGAAATCTCCGAGGGAAGGTGCACCCCGCTTCATCGATCCTGTTGTCGAAATAAGTGGCCCGACGACTTTTCCCGCGAAGATTCCCGCCTCCTGACGGCTGCGACGGACTGCTGCCCTGACTGTAGACCTGTTTTGGCGCCTGGCGTAGACCTTGGTATAGCGAGACGATTGACGGGCCTTCCTGGTGACGCCATCGATCTTTGAGTTAAGTATTTGTGGGTCGCTCCCAGAGTTCTTGGTTGTGGTTGCTTAGTTGTTGCATGGTTCCATTGCATTTGTGGTTCTTGGTACTTTGTTGTGATATTTGACGACTGCAGCCGCCAAAGACCGAGGGTTTTTGCTCTTTGCTGGGACTTGGTAAATCCCGTAACCCTTGAAGTTTGTGAAACTCGGTTAGTGTGCAAGATGCCTGGCCGTAGTACTTTGTTTAGTTGTTTCAGACGTTGTGGTACGGATTCCCGACTGGAGGACTCTTGTCCGATACCTCCGGTTGGAACTCCCACTTATGAGCTCTATAGTAAACATGGGCTAGGCCCGATTACTTTTAATGAATATTGGATTCGTTACACCAAAAAAGATGGTGTCCTTAGTTGGCCACCTCACGGTAGTTTTGAGACCCCGATTTTAGATAATCTTGAGGCTAAATTGTTTAAGAAAAAGACAAGGCCGGCCATGTTTGATGCCTTCCGGTTGTGGCGCAAAGAAGCCCGACAGAAAGAGATCAGACAGACTAAACGTAATCAGAGAGATGGTGTTGCTACCATTGTAAAGAAAGCAGAGCAGTTCCAGCGTGATAAGGAGGATAAGGAAAAGGAAGTATTTGATAGGCTACAGCGTATGTCTATAGATAAATGCTATCCCGCTTTGCCTACGGAGTCAGATAAAAAGGAAGAATTAGTTGAGGATCCTTTAATGTCTTATCTTATGAAGTCGCCACCTCCGTATGCACAGGGTACCACGGCTCCCGCGGTACCTCCAGTGCTTCCTCCTATTCTTCCTCCTCAACCTGTTCCTCAACCTGTACCTGTTCTTCCGACTATTCCTGCTCCTTTGCCTACTGCTGTTCCTACTGCTCCTCCGCTTGTACTTCCACATACTCCTGCTCCCGCTACCGCTCCTGCTTTACTTACTCCTGTTGCTTCGTCTGTTTCTACTCCTTCTCTTGTTAATCCCTTATGTTATACTTCTCCATCTACTCGATGTCGTACCTCTCCTGTTGCGGCTAACTTCTTTAATTCTCTTGGACCTATTCTTGCGTCCGCTGGTTCGGACGGTCCTCAAAGGCGTAGCCAGCTTCCCGGTAACAGGGAACGTGCCGCGCTGCATAACATGGCGATGGGTTGGATGACAAATCCTCCACGTGCTGTACTTGATACGTTCTGTCAATTCAATATACCGACGCAGAGATACGTTTTCGAAGAAATGTGCAAGGTTCTGCGCGATCAAATATCGGCCGATGCATCTGATGATGTATTGACCGCTTTGTCTGATCTACAGCTTCAGTTCTCGAGCGGAATGATAGTGGACACCAACGTTCGACGCGCTGTTGAACGGTTGTTATCTCTTCGTCCCTCTCCGATACCTCAAGCCTTGTTCGTTGAGGACGTTGAAAGACAGTTCGATGCGTCTGGTCAGTTTCCCATGCAAGAAGTTCCTCCAGTATGGATGCCAGCTAATCCTCAGGCTCAGCCCCCGATCTTGGCACATTTCCAGAGAGTGTGGATACACCTCCCATGGAAACGATCAGAAGTTTTACAGGTAAAGCAATCTTTGCCTGACCCTCGCAAAAATCCTGCAGGGTACTATAAAGAATTATCACAGCTTGTAGATGCTACGATAATGAACCTTGCCGATATCGATATGCTGTTTGGCAATGTTGTACCGCAACCGGTATGGGCAAAGATTCGTCAAGAAAACCATGCGGTAGAATTAGGTGGTGATTGGGCTGCTCTTATTGCGGCAGATGCACGACAAGTTGGTGGTGCTAAACCTGAACAGCTTATTACCGATCTCCCTCAGAGAATAATTACCCTAATGAAAACGCTTATGCCTGCTATGAGGGTGAATTGGGACAAACTGTCCGCTTGCAAACAAAAGAAGGATGAGAGTGTCTCGGATTTCTTTACGAGATTCGAGGAGGCTTTCATCGACCACAGCGGTCAAGATATGGGTACCGAAGGTGGTCAAAGGTTGTTTGTGGACAAATTTGTTTCAAATTTATTGCCTGACTTGAGCAATAAATTAAGAAACTCCGAAAGTGCATGGGCTGTTTCTACTTCCGCTCAGATATTGGCTACGGCTCAATATTATGAGAATAGGGAGAAAGAAGAGAACGACCGCGCGGATAAAAAGACGAAAGAACTCAAAACTAAAGTGTTGTTGCAGCAGGCTTATCCTCCGCGTTCGACTCAGAATGATTCGCAGCGGAATCGATCGCAGCCACAGTCAAATACGTCGCGATCGCGGAATGACTCCTCTTCCCAAAGATCTTCGTTAGGGTACAATCAGTGTGCCTATTGTAGGCAGGAGGGTCATTTAAAATTCAACTGTCCTGTTCTAAATGATCGTAATAGTGGTAACTCCTCTAGAGGAGGTCGTGGTGGTTCTCAGCAGACATCACGTGGTAGGGGTCGTGGTGCTCAAAATGATCGTTCAGATAACTCATCAAATTCCAATAATTGTTTTGATCAACGTGGATCCTCGCAAGGACGATCTGCGCAGTACAATGTAGACGATTATTACGTCGATCAGGGAACTGACGACAGTAATTACTAGGACAGCCATAGACAAGGAGAGGGAGTGGTATCAGTTCCGGTTGATCAGAGAGGGCCTTACGTCGCAGTTGCTACATCGGGCGTCGTTGAGCCTTTTCTGTTGGACACTGGTGCAGCGAAAAGTTCCATAATGCATTCGAAACTCCCTGGTGCACCTTTGTCTGGCTTAACAAATGTTTCCGTTGGATTCTCAGGCGCCCCCGTTAGCAATCCAGTTTCGCGCCCTTTGCCCCTTACAATTGGACCTCGCGAGCTTCAAGCTCCTTTGATTTTGACTACTGGTTGTGGTGAAAATCTTTTGGGCCTGGATTTGCTAAAACGTTTGTATGCGACTTTGTATTGTTCTCCTGCGGGAGTAAAGCTTACTTTGGGTGAGAGGGTTGTCTCTCCTATGTACTTGTCTCTCGATAAGCTTCCACCGGAATTGAGTTCTCTTCCTGCATCTTTGTGGGCAACAGGTCCCAATGATGTGGGCCTGCTCGACATCTCCCCTTATGTTGTTCAGTTGAAATCTAATGTGCGATTGCCACGTATTCCCCAGTATCGAATATCTCTTGATGGTGAACGAGCACTGTTAGCGATCATCTATGATCTGATCGAGAAAGATGTGATTGATGAAACTCGGGGAAACGTGTGCAATAGCCCTGTACTGCCCATTCTGAAACGTACCGATCCTTCTAAACCACCTGAGTATCGTTTTGTTATCGATTTACGGGAGGTAAATAAAATTGTGATTCCTCAGTTCCCTGTTGTGCCCGACATCACGGCGCTACTGACTCTGATTCCAGCAACGGCATCTTGGTTTTCGGTGATCGATCTGAAGAATGCGTTCTTCAGTATTCCGATTGCTGAGGAGAGCAGAGACCTTTTCGGTTTCTCCCTTGGTGGCCGTGGCTTCCGGTTTAAACGTGCTCCTCAGGGCTACTGTGAGAGTCCATCGATTTACAGTCAAGCCTTGAAGGGTCAACTGGATGCGTTTAGGTTGCCGGCTGGTGCGGCTTTAATCCAATATGTCGATGACTTATTGGTTGCTGCAGATACTCAGGACATTTGCAAAATTGCTACGGTGTCGTTGCTGCAACATCTCTGTGACTTACATCACAAGGTGTCCCCTTCTAAACTCCAATATTGTTGTCAAGAAGTAACCTATCTAGGTCACTTATTGTCAAAGGAGGGAAGGCGGTTGACCCCAGAGAGAATTGCAGCAATTGCGCGAATGACTGTGCCAACAACCCAAAGAGATGTGCGTGCCTTCTTGGGCATCACGTCATACTGCAGACAGTGGATCCCGAATTTTTCACTGTTAGCGAAACCATTGGTGGCTCTTACGTGCAAGGATGTTTCAACTCCTTTACCATGGACGGAAGAATGTCAGAAGAGTTTTTCTGAATTGCGTGACTCATTGTGTTCGGCTCCTGTGTTAGGTACCCCTGACTACAGCAAGCCGTTTACATTATATGTTCACGAGAGGGAAGGTTGTGCTTTGAGTGTCTTAACGCAACCTTTTGGTGGTAAGCAACGTCCATGTGCATATTTTTCCTCGACCTTGGACCCGGTAGCTAGGGCATTGCCGAGTTGCTTGAGAGCAACAGCGGCAGCTGCGGTGTCCATCCGACAATCAGCAGGATTGGTCATGGATAATATGCTTACGGTGATGGTTCCGCATGCAGTTGACACTCTCCTAAATCGTACGAAAACTCAGCACTTGACGAGTGCAAGATTGTCTGGGTACGAATTGACGCTTTTGGCAAGTCATATTCAGATAAAACGTTGTAATGTCCTAAACCCGGCGACTCTATTGCCAATCAGTACAGAGTCAGATGAAATAACAGCTCATGACTGTTATTTAAGGACTGAGGAGGAAACAAAAGGTCGCGTGGACCTTAAAAACACTCCTTTGGATGATCCCGATGGGACTTTGTATGTGGATGGTTCATGTTTTAAATTGCCAAATGGTGATTTGACTACTGCGTATGCTGTTGTAACTTTGAATACTGTTGTGGAAGCTGCAAGATTGAATCAGAACTCTGCCCAGGCTGCAGAACTGATTGCTCTCACTAGAGCGTGTGTGTTGGCGAAAGGGAAACGTGTGAATGTGTTTACCGACAGCCAATATGCATTTGGCGTCGCCCATAGCTTTGGACGATTGTGGAGAGAGAGAGGGTTTATGACGTCGCATGGTACGAAGATTCAACATGGCCAGCTTGTGAATGATCTTTTGGATGCACTTACGTTGCCTAAGCAGGTAGCGATTGTTAAATGTAGTGCGCATCGTAAGGTGACGGATGATGTCGGTCGTGGTAATGCGTTTGCGGATGAGACTGCTAAGGAGACTGCCCGGAACCTTAGCACTCAAATGTATGTGGCGAGTTCGGTTAGGTGGCCCTCAGAAACGAGCATGTGTGAGGATACTATCGAGAGTGTGAAAGCGATACAGAATGAGGCCACCGAGACTGAAAAGACGAAGTGGAAAGAAAGTACGGGAAAGTTGGATGCGAATGGTTGTTGGGTTGACTTGTCGGAACATAAGAGATGGATGTTGCCAGATGCGTATGTGCTAGCTGTTGTGACAATGGCACATGGGTTAGCACATATTAGCGTGAAAGGTATTTGTAAGTTGCTGTCCCCTGTGTGGAAGAATGATGGTATCACGAAATGTGCTGAACGGTTGGTTAAGAATTGTATGGTATGTATGTTGTACAATCCTGGTAAGGGAACCCCAACACCTCCTGGCCATTTTGCTCCCCCATCATGTCCTTTTGAGGTAATTCAATTAGACTTCATCCATATGGAGAGATGCAATAACCTGAAATACGTTTTAGTTGTGGTTTGCGCGTTCTCCCGATGGATTGAAGCCTACCCCCTCAAAGACAACACTGCCCTGTCGACTGCGAAAATCCTGCTGAAGGAATACTTTCCTCGGTATGGAATGCCTCGGATTGTATGGTCTGATAACGGAAGTGAGTTTGTGGGGAGTGTGATGAGGAGTGTGTGTAAGGGCCTTGGAATTAATCAAAAATTCCATAGCGCCAATCATCCCCAGTCAGCTGGTTTGGTTGAAGGGTATAATGGCACCCTTAAACTAAAGCTGGCGAAGATTCAGGCTACGACTGGTCTTTCGTGGCCTGACGCTTTACCCTTAGCTTTATTGTCAACAAGGGCGACAGTACACTCCCGAGTAGGGCTTAGTCCCTATGAAATAGTGTTCGGTCGTCCTGCGAATGTTTGGGGGGTCCCTAGACCGGGTGTGTTTTCTAGTCTTGAGTACCCAATGTTGATTGACTATCTTCATGATCTGACTGCTAAACTGAGGTTAATTCACCAACAGGTTTACGAAGCACTGCCGACGCAGACGGAGGGTCCAGGCCACCAGCTCCAACCCGGAGACTGGGTGGTTACTCGCAACTTTGCTCGCAAGAAGAATTTGGAACCCCGCTTCACTGGACCCTTCCAGGTCCTCCTTGCCACGAGAACTGCTGTCCGTTTGGAAGGTCAGAAAAATTGGGTGCATGCCACTCATACGAAGAAGGTTCCTATACCTTTACCGGCAGACTCGTGGGTGAGGAAGGGCATTGCTTCAGCTGAAACCGAAGGATTGCCGGCTTTTGTACCTTTTAGCGACGCACAACCTGTCGGAGAATCCTCAGTGCAGCAGAAAGACATTGTTGAACATTTGTCACCAAAAGACTCAAGACCAGAACATTCGACTGATCAGCAGAACTCTGTTCCCTCATCGGATCCTTTGTTTGATGAACAGACACGTCCTGGGAAAACCCGATACTTTTTGCGATCCAGCACTCGGGACTAATAAAAAATTCCATTTTCCCTTGACAATTGCATTATCCCGTATGCTACGATCAGTCTGAACACCCGTATTATTGTGATTGTTTCTGTATATATTGAGTTTCGTTCCACATGTGTTTTTGCTTCCACAGCTGAGAGACTTTTGTACATACATTGTGAATAAAGGCCGTAGGGCCGCGCGTGTACTTCCTTCTGGTTAGTAGGTCTTGACGCTAGGTTAAAGACCGTCGGTTCCTGGGAACTCCTAGGGATTGACTACTGCTACACAGAACGAAGTGCATCAAGAAACGTTGCGGACGGTCATAGGGGATGGCGTTTTCAAAGCTGATGGACTTGGAAGAAGCTCAGGCGCAAAGATTCAAACTGCAACAACTTATTCGTACCAAATGTTTTATGTTTCAAGTGTTCGTATTGCTTTTGACTGTTTCTGCACTATTGGCGGGTGGGGTGTATTACATGATGTCGTACTTCTTACCTTCTGCCATACCTACTCCTACTTCTGATCCTAAGCTTACCTCCACTGCATCCCCTCATTCCTTCCATATCTTACCCGAACACGAACAGGTTAGACGTGCAGAATTCCGAAATAATTCCTTTATCCAGCTCCTTCATCAGCACCAGTTAGTGGTTAATACTACTAATTGTTGGGTGTGTGGGCTAATGCCACATACCACTGATAAGGGAATTCCATATCTGGTCCTACCTTATAGTTCCCAGGGTTCAGCTCGAGCATTCCAAACAATGTTTCGGAGCGCACTAGATTCTTACCCCAGTCGAGAGCCACGTTCTCCCTACTCTGGCCCTGGCTCGTATCATAAGCCTTTGTCTATAGCGATAGAAGATTTGGATAGAGATATCTATGAGCCGTCGCTCATCCCAGAGGAAGAGGTACAAGCCTATAGGGTCCTGAGTAAGGTCGAGTATAGTGCGCTCACTAGTGAAAAACAGCTTAGAAGCTCGCCTCCGATATGGGTCGTACCCCACATTGGTAATTTCTGTCTAATGGGTCGTGGCCGAAGATCGAAAGCTCGTCTTGGAGAGAGTGCTTGCTCCGAGAATTACATTCTGCCGATGGTCTCGTCCCCTGTGTTTCTGGCTGCCAAGGGTACATACTTTGTCTGCCATGATCGTGCGTATGCATGGTTGCCCTCCGACTTTGTGGGCTCATGTTTTATCGCAAATCTGTTGCCTCCGACGTTCACTGTAGATGCAGACTATCACAAGACTAGAGTTGTGAGGGGCGTAATTAGCGAAGAGGACACTGCCGGTCAAGAGGCAGGAGACTTTTTCAAGGGTTTCCTCCCGTTTTGGGGGCCTATGGTTCATAGTAGGAACCTGAGACAATTGACTCGAGTGGTGGAATCGACAGCTAATATTACTGCCAGTGCCCTTGGCAATATCACCACAGAACTTCAGGCGGATAGGCTTATGACGTTACAAAACCGTATGGTTTTAGACGTGATCTTAGCAGATCGAGGTGGGGTATGTAAGGTGATCCATTCGAGCTGCTGTATTTTCATTCCAGATAACGCTCCGACCGTCTATCAAGCCATCTCAAAGTTGCATAAGATCTCTGAGTCCATACACGTGGACGTAGGGGATTGGACGCTGCTTGGGTGGTTTTGGGGCCTGATGTCGACTTGGGGTTGGAAGGTTCTGATGATTGTCGGAGTTGTTGTGGCGTTCCTGTTCACGTGCTGCCTTTGTGTGCAGTGTGGTCCTGCCTTATGTGGCCTCTGTGCTACGACGTGTATAAGGCAACCGCCTGTTGCCAAAGGAGCTCGGTTGGACAGAGCGATGTTACAGCAACATCTAGATGGTCTGATGAATATCGAATATGATTCTGACTAGTGCTTGCCTACATGAGGGCAAAAGGAGCGTCTGAGGTTCCGTGACGATTGTAAGTGGTGTTTTTGACTCGCACGAATATGGTCGAGTCTGGTATCTATGAACCGCAAATGATGAGTTTAGTGGGTGTACGCAGTTTCGCTGTGCTAACCTAAACCGTTCGTCTGTTTCTTGGGTTTATCCATCTGTACCCACGGGCATCCATTTTGTTTCTTGCCCTCAAGTAGCCAGCGAACGGACGTTGTCCGCTTCGCGACCCTGGGATTCCCAAGACATTTGCGGAAGACACATTTCCTTTGAAAGTGTCTTTATGATGAGGGGGATGATACTGTAAGGCAGATGGCCCCGCTCGAGGCTCATCTTGCCGTGCCGGTCTATTGTCTCAGCCGTGCATCTCATTAGGCACGTCCCTTTGATGCCTGTAGCTCGTGTTTCCCGATACCTCCCCTTTTACACCCTTTCCGATCTCCCCACTGTTTCCATCTTCCTCTGCACCTGTCCTTGTACCCTCTTCGATCTGTTTATTGCTGATTGGAATGTACTAATGGTGGGAAGATGGGCTTTTACAGTTGGGAACCGCCAAATGTTTCCGCACTTATGTTCCGGACCCTGAATACATCAAAGCGACCCCTCTCGGGGATAATTATGGGAACCAAGTTGTAAACCTTTGTGTACCATGTAAACCTATGGGAGAAATATGTATAAAAAGGAGCGATCCACAGTAGCAAATCGAAGCAGATCCCGAAAACATACCTGTTGTGTACTTCTCGTGAATTCTGTGTTCCCTGCAGTAAATAAACCTCGAATCTTTGACGCCGAAGGAAGTGTCCCGTGTCTCTGTCACTTGTACGCCGGAACAGGTTACCCACGAAGGTTTCAGGTGTTGTCCCCTGGCACCGCTGGGTCTTAAATAACCCAGTCCTTCAATGGTGCCTCTAGGTGTGGACTCAGGACATTTAGCTTTTTTTTATAAACTTTGCTCCTGGGCTGAAGTGCCCTCATAGCACCCGGATCTTCTTCAGGTTTTTTAATTGTTAGGCTATTTCGAACCCCCCTCTCCCCTTCCCTTTGCCAGTCTCTTATCTTGTGTTTTGGGCACCCTCAGATCCCCCCCACCCTATGACCTGCTTTGCCTCCCTGACCTCCAGCCATCTATGATTTCCATCTTCCTAAAATAGCCCTAGTAAGGAGATGGTCTGCAGATCGAGATTCCTCAGGCATCGGGGAGTCATTGCCATGGATGACACCCGCTAGAGTTCTTCTGTTAACTCTGATTTATTTGATAGTTTTACATTAACTCAGTTGTTTTATTGTGAATCACATGTACCATCTAAAATGTTCGATTTTTGATAATCTACAGAAATGCAAATGTTTGGCTCTATGCTGAAATTAATGATTGAATCTAGCATCTCATGTGTACTGTATTGTTAAAATCATGTGTGCGTGTGTTTAGTAAACAGGTTATGGATGTAGTATTACAGGACTTATATAGTGCCCAATAGTCCGAATCAGGGCGCTGTAGAGAAATATTAACATTTAGTAGGTGCAGTTTTGTGTGAGGAATTTCAGAAGTAGCCAGTGAAATTTAAAGTATTGAAATCATATTGCATCTGTGGCGTATGGTTAACACATTTACAGTGTTGTTCCATGCACCCACCACTTGCATGTGCAATGTGTGTGTTTGCAATGCCATTATTATAAAGTTGAGCTGTGCATACATAGAAAGAGCAAAATGCCATTAATGATTGTTAATGTGCAGAAAGGTGTTCCTTCCTGCACATAAACAATGGATAATGGTGATTTGTTACTTGTATGTGTGCTGCATTCTGCAGCACACATAGAAGTAGCAAATTTTCATTTTTTAATGATTATTTATGAGCAGGAATTGACACCTTTCTGCACATAAACAATCATTAATGGCATTTTGGTCTTTATATGTATACTGATGAATGCAGCACACATAGAAAAAGCAAAAATTAAAAGATATAAAAGCATTTGTCCTTGTTGCACTATTCTAACCCCTGCTATTGCATGGCATTAGTGTTTGGCACTACCTCAGATTTACCCCTCCTTCTAAATCTGGGGCACACACCAGCGTTCAGTGTACACTCCTTTCACAAAATACATGTGTGAAATGGTACAATATTTACAAAGTAGCGTTAAGTCACAAAAAGTGGCTTGACGCCACTTTGTAAGTATGGTGGAGCGCATTGCTCCTCCGGAGCGTCAAAAAAGTGATGTTCCAGTGGTGCCTTCCCCTTGCAAATATGACCCGAGTTTTGCATTATGCTGGTTCAAGCTAGGGCCAGTTTTATGGTGGAGATTAAGAAAATATGGCCAAAACATGGGGTGGGACAGGATAAAAGGGGTGAGAGTGGGAGGGTTACAGGGGGACATTCGGTGAAAAGAAAATATGTAGCCTAATATTCCCCTTTGGGTTCATTTTCTATTTTCAGAAAATTTTAATTTACATAAAATGATAATGAAAGTTGTTGCCTTTTATCAGAAACATTATTGGGCGCTTAAGGACACCGCTGTTAATTTTCATTTTTGGTTCTCCCACCTCCTGCACTCCAGTCCTGCACTCGTCTCACTCTCCACTCACTTCCCTAGACACAGCTAGGGGATCTGGCATCTGGCATTTAGAAGGGTGTTTTCTCTTCTACTTGGTAGCAGCTACGGGTAGTTGGGGGGTTGTGCAGTGGCCACACAGCTC
The DNA here is from genome assembly GCF_964263255.1 of Lissotriton vulgaris. Classification (NCBI taxonomy): domain Eukaryota; kingdom Metazoa; phylum Chordata; class Amphibia; order Caudata; family Salamandridae; genus Lissotriton; species Lissotriton vulgaris. Next base: position 1,543,895,234 of record NC_141689.1, on the reverse strand, counting down.
CCTGCAGAGAGCACATTTACTGTATGTTCCCACGACAGCTGGTTGGCCTTGGATTTTCATGATACATTTCAGTTTTTTGCCTGCAGTTACGTAATCACCATACTTTAGTTCAGTTTGTATAGACATTGCGTGTGTTGTGAGAGACGCTGGTATACCTGTCTGTTGCTTACCGCGCAGCCTTCACAGGATCTTGAGGCAGTTGGTTGCACGTGTGTGTCGCTCGCACCTGCATGGCATTGTGGTCTGTGTTGGGGGACGAGGCCACGGTTCAAGCGCAGTTATCTTCACTCAATATTGTGTATTCGTGAATTCACATTTTTTTTAGCAGAGAAGCATTCTGTGGGGTGCGTTGGTGGCAGGGCATCCCGCCAGCCTGTTTTGTGGCTCTGTTTGCTAAATAACGGGCTGTCCGGGGCAGAGGTGAACACTGTCTCCATTTAACCTACCTGGGCACAATAATGCCCTGCAAATCCAAAGGAGCCATGCACCTACTCGTGTTTGTTGCTGGCATGTGCTCTTTTTTGGGAAAGTATGGTTTTAGGCCACATGATTGACAGGGGTGCATGGTGGTTTTTTATTCTCTGGGAATCTGATGCCAACTAGGAAGGCATACAGCATGGGGACACATATCCACGGTGAGGTGCCATGCTGTGCTGGTGAGTTGTAGGACCCCATAACAGCCCTGCAAAGAGCCATACACAATTGCCTTCTACAAGAGCTGCTAACTAGTCCTGCCTTGAAACACACAAAAACATGCCTCTCTCTGCTTTCCAGCAACTCCTTTTGAGAGTCAGGAAGGACTCTTTTTTCTTTTCAGAAAGGTACAGGCAGGATTACTGCTATGGAGGGACTTACCTTTTCAAGTACCTCCCTATGCACTTCTGCAGACATAGCCTTTGTTTGGGGTGATGCTGCTCAGAGCAGGGTCGACTGCAGCCTGGAGCACCCACAATAAAAGGCGCCAAGAGGTGTAAACTATATGCGTCTGGCTGTGAACAGCTCCACAGATAGTTATCACAAAAAATACAAAGGGGTGTTCTTTCTCACCGTGAAAAACAGAGACTCCAGCCTCCTTCCCTCCCACCATCTACCAAGTGGCAATGCCACAGGAAGGACCTAATGGAATTTCTATAGGAACTTTGTGTCCTTTTTCTCAATTCACTATCTAGGTCTGTTTCCTCCTGCATGTCTCCTGATACACTTTCACTGTGAAGGAAAACATCACCACCATCTTGGTCACAAGAACAGACTTGGGACTTACAAAATGGACCCAACATGACTCCATCACTCTGCTTCGCATATACATACAATGCATATAATACAGCAGGCACATACACAAACACGCACAACAGAAACTTGGATGGGATTAGGTGACAAAATAGCAGATAGTCTGACTGCACTTTGTCCAGACACTCAAGGTCAGTACCAAATACCTCATTTTTAGTGAATGATTGAAAAAAACTTTACCTACGGAATAATGAGGGAAGATCTTTAAACAAGATCATTTCTATTTATGTGCCTACTCCCTCTTTGCAAAAAACTATGGATTTAGGACCAGATCTCTGTACTGGTGTGTGAATATATGACATTGTTCTGCATTCTGTCCATCAACTGTTGTTTTTGCATTTGTCAACCCGAGTGGGACAGGTATGCTCAGACGTGAGTCCCGTGCTCTCCATGCCACTGGAATCAAGCTATCCTGGCTGATGAGGGCTGAAAGCCCGAAACCGGTCCTAGGATGCTAGTTTCCAGTCCAGGGAGGACCTGCCTTGGCAGTTCGGGCAGGACTGTTCCCATGGGGCACAGGGTTAAGACTGATTTGCATATGGCTAGGATCAAACTGGAATGGCATGGTGAGCAAACAAACGATGGATTTAGGCCCAGATCTCTGTACTGGGGTGAATGTATGACATTGTTCTGCATTCTGTCCATCAACTGTTGTTTTTACAACTCCCTTTTTGCAGCATACAGGTTCTGTACCAAGGTTAGGATACTCCAGACTATGTTCCATAGAACCTTCCTAGACTTGGTACACAACAGGTTAGGGCTCTTAAAGTTTAATTGATGTGTACTCTTGGACTTACATGTTGAACCTGTCCACCCTGGACATGCAACACTATATATAGTGTTGGTGAACAACCGCAAAGGTGCACCACAAAGTTCTTCAAACAACAGTATTATTAATTTAGTGAGTCGGGAAAAGATGATGTTTTCTTGTTTTTCAAAGTTCTTTATTTTCAATCATTAACACTATACAGCCGACGCGTTTCGTCCCATTGGGACTTCTTCAGGGCTTATAAAATGGAAGAGATTACTTCCAAGTCAATCCTCAAAGGAGAAGTTCTGTGCGGCTCCTTAGATAACTCTTAAATGATGAGAACCTGGACTGAATCATCTAATTCGACTTATATACGTCTGGTATTGAAGCAAAACTGTTAGTGATACGGATGTCATATAGTTGTATGTAAGCTCTGCCACGTATTGGTGAGGAGTTTATAAATAATCAGGGTAATCTGTCTCGGTTTCTAATATCCTCAGGATGTCCAATTCTATAAATCACTTGAGCAAGGATGTAGGCACTGGTAGCCAGTAGGTCGATCATGATAAGCTGGGCTGATCGGAATACGGATTGCGGTCAAGGCAAGGGCGCTGCCGATAACCCCCACTACAGGACGTTTTATCACGATCGACCTACTGGCTACCAGTGCCTACATCCTTGCTCAAGTGATTTATAGAATTGGACATCCTGAGGATATTAGAAACCAAGACAGATTACCCTGATTATTTATAAACTCCTCACCAATTCGTGGCAGAGCTTACATACAACTATATGACATCCGTATCACTAACAGTTTTGCTTCAATACCAGACGTATATAAGTCAAATTAGAAGATTCAGTCCAGGTTCTCATCATTTAAGACTTATCAAAATTGTGAAAGGAGCCGCACGGAACTTCTCCTTTGAGGATTGACTTGGAAGTAATCTCTTCCATTTTATAAGCCCTGAAGAAGTCCAAATGGGACGAAACGCGTTGGCTGTATGGTGTTAATGATTGAAAATAAAGAACTTTGAAAAACAAGAAAACATCATCATTTCGCTACTCACTAAATTAATAATACTGTTGTTTGGAGAACTTTGTGGTGCACCTTTGCGGTTGTTCACTTGAATTTAGTTCCCCAGGGAATAGGCACAGTAACGGTGGGTGCCAGTCAGTGTGCACACAAACCCCAATTGTAATTTGAGGGGAAGATACATTTTTATGGGGAGAAAGGAGGTTAGGTGCTGTTAGTAGGAAGGGTCCATCGTTAGGCTTTAGTTTTTAACTATTTATAGTGTTGTTTCTCTTTACAGTTTACATCCTCCGATTGCTTGCTAGCTCAGAATGCCTTCTCCCACTATATTCCTAAAACCCTACATGAAAAAATTGATCTTGACTTACTTCCAATTGATGCTTCTCCTTTATTTTTTCAGAGTGACCCTCTTCTTACATTCCATTCTCTGTTTGTCTTCTATTTCTGAGTTTAGCCTCCTATTGGTCCTATTCCTGCCTACCTTAATCCTTCCTATTGTAATTATGCAATTGGCTGATATCTAATTTTCATAGATCACCACCTCTCCTCTATAAAGCCCTATCCCTGCAATCTAACAATACCTAATCTCCACCAGCCTATCTTTCTCACCAACCATTCACCCAAAATCATGTAGCACTCACTAATGATCATGACCTAACTAGTATTATTGTAATATTTCAAAAATAACTGGAGTACATGTCATTTTTTTCTTGAGAGCACATGACTAATCGCAATAACTAACAATAACCACTAGGTTAAACACTAACATTGGGTTACTGAATAGTGTTCTATGCGCTGTAAACAACTTCAATGCCTTGTCAGGGTTAGTAAGCACTATATAAAATCAATTACAATTGGAATTCCTAAATAATTACCACCACAGCTTCTTTCAGATCAGGATTTTTCATAAGAAGCTTTTCCTGCACCTCTGGGTTATTTGACCACCTTACAAGCTGATCTCTGTTCAGAGAATCAGAAAGTGATCCAAACTCACATGGTGAAGTAATCAGGGTTCCCAAGGCCTACATGCTCCGAAGATAACCCACTTACATTCAAGAACTGTTGGCACGGAAACTGTAAAAGTCAAAGAACAAGTTTATTAAGACCCCATGGGGTGGTGGTACACTCATACAGCACCCTTCGGTAATGCAAGAGGTATCACACCGAACATCGGTGTGACCCTTTCTTTTATATGATTCTACAGGTAATAAAACGTACACGCGGCACAAAGTTGCAGAGCATTATGTACATATAAGGGCATATTTTGGAATACTGCCAGCTCATTGGAGGGTTTCAAACCCACTGGTCAGTTTGCGGCACATTCCTAAGGAGTGACTGGTCAGTGAGAAACTGCGCATGTGTGAGCTTGACCAATACTAAAAATAGCCTGTTGCTGGGCAGACTCGAGTGGTCAATGGAACAGACAAAGGACTAAAGGGCACGCCGGCCACGAGGCCGCTCATGATCTAAGATGGCCGCCAACACATACAAAATGGCGTTTTCTACGTATAGCTAATTTAAGCGGGAATCGTGTAGCAAAGCTAAGCGCTAACCCAGCCATCGTCAAAATACGACAGACGACCCTTTTAGCGTTTAGCTGAAGCTACCTCATAGTGGACATAATCAGGATGTTCATCTTCTATATCGATTAGCATTATTTGTGTTACTTCTTTATGAAGCATCATTTTATCATGAGCAAGAGCTCGTCTCGATGATACACAAACTGACAAGCACATAGAACAAAAAACTGGGCCACACTGGATACACAAGCAAATGAAAAACAGAATTCCCACAATAACACATAGAATCGTTAACAGTTTCCATCCCCACGTGGTGAGTATTGACCAGAACCATCCTGACAGAGTCCAAGTACCATTATCTGGATGTATTTCAGCCGCTATCTTATGTAGTTTAGTGATAGCATCATATACAGATGGTGAATTATCAGGTATGTAGACGCAACAGCTACTTCCGATGATTCTACATGCCCCCCCACGGTCAGCTAACACTACATCCAGAACCATCCGGTTCTGAAGCGCAACAATTCTAGAAATCTGTACTTCTTCAGTGATATTTTCGAGTGCAATTGCAGTATCATTAGCCACAGCCTCAACAACACGAGTGAGTCGTCGGATCTTTCGACTGTTCAAAGCTGCCCCAACGAAAGAGAACAAACCCAAATTAAAATCCACATATTGTTGCAAGGTAGTGTCCGTTTGATCAACATCGTCCAAGACAAGGGAACGTTTATCACGATTTAAAACAAAGTCGTGATAGAGGATGTAGTTGTTGTGATACATTGGTGGGGCAATGAATACAGGCGGCAATACAAAAGACACATAGCAAGTGCCTGACCATCCCAAAGGAAGCTGATGATAACCCTTCGTTCCACAGATGAAGTAAGTATTTCGGGAGGTAACAAACGATATACCAGTAGGACTATCAAACGTAAGTGTGGTGTTACATTCACTTTTCCCAACAGAAATTACACCTTTATTACGTATACATAGGTCTGCTTTGGTAGCGATAACATTGATAACATGTGCATTCGATACATTGACATTTCGCTGGTTGCTATACATTCGTGAAGCAGACACATTGTCAGGGCGGTACTCCTCATATTCAAATCGAGTACCCTCAGCTTGTGGATACCCATCCCGATCATGATGACACAATTTATTCAAACGAAAAAGCACTCCCCCTTTTGTGGGCCATCTCAAAGTAAAGAGGAGAGTATAAAATGCATTACAGGATCCATTATGTGAAAACGGGAGAGGGATGAGTGGAGTACCCCCTTTCTTCTGATGCCCAGGCAACATCCCACACACCCAGCAATTTGAAGTGTTTGTCATATTGTGTGTATGATGTAGGATCTGAATGAAACTATTGTTCAGATAAGTCTGTCGGTGCCGTTCTTCCTGATAAGGCAGGGTGAAATGGAAATGTTCAGATGGAGCCGGGGTAGTCGGCAGCAAATGTTCACGTGCAGGTACCACAAGTTCGACTACCCAGGCTATTACCGCAATCACTACAATAGTCAGGACAAAGAGAATGGCACCCAAGAGTCTCTTATCTGGTGCTGCTGATAATGCCATAGTTCTGAAAACCTTTGCAGAGTCTCAAATAGTTCAAATTGGTCACAAAGTGTCACATACACATGCGTGTATACCTAAAAAAAAAGAAAAATGTGGTGCTGAACTCCGAGGTAGCCGTTGTTTTCTTCTCCGGGCCAAGACGGGTGTCGCTACACTGGCAGAACTGATCCCCCCCCCTTGGAATTCCCGGTTTCCGTTTCACAAACCTGGAGCGGTAACCAACCAGTCATTAAAAATACAAAAATCTTCTTATCGAGGACGCAAGTTGTAGCGCTCTCGTCCGGCAACAGCTTGGTCCGGGAAGGCTCCCTCAACTTCGGCCGACGTCACAGCTGGGCTCTTTTCTTTCTCCAAGATCTCTTTGTAGTCGGTCAGCACAGTAGGAGTCACCAGATCCGGAGAGACACGGCGGCAGTGTGTCGAATGCACCCACCGCTTCCTGTTGGTCACTCGTACAGCGGTTCGGGTTGCAAGAAGGACTTGTTCGGGACCCTTCCACCTGGGCTCCAAACTGCTTGCTCTCTCAAACGACCGAATCATAACATGGTCCCCAGGACGGAGATCATGGCCCTCTCCAGTAGAGTTGTCAGGGAGCGCTTCTCGAACCTGTTGATGAATAGAGAGTAAATCATTTGTTAATCGTGCCAAATAATCATTCATCATAACACAAGGCACATCATGTATTAGTCGCGGCTTAGGCACACCCCAAATGTTCATGGGGCGCCCAAACACCACCTCATAAGGCATAAGGCCAGTTCGTGAATGGGGTACTGATCTAAGAGAGAGTAGCGCTAGCGGCAAAGCATCTGGCCACTTCAACGATGTAGACGCCACAATTTTGGCCAGTTTAAGTTTCAACGTAGCATTGTACCGCTCGACCAGGCCTGCTGACTGAGGGTGGAATACAGCGTGGAACTTCTGCTGAATTCCTAACCCCTTCAGTACATATTCCACTATCTTTCCAACAAAATGAGGCCCATTATCGCTCCACAGAAATTTACAAACTCCAAAGCGAGGAAAGAATTCCTTAAGCAACACCTTAGCTGTTGTCAAAGCCGTATTGTCTTTCGTGGGGAAGGCCTCAATCCATTTGCTAAAGTCACATACCACCACTAGGACGTACTTCAGGTTGTTGCAGCGCTCGAGTTGGATGTAATCCATTTGGAGTACCTCGAATGGCGCAGAAGGTGGAACGAACCCTCCTTTCGGAGTATGGGTCCCCTTTCCAGGATTGTGTTGTAAACAAACCAGGCAGGTCTGCACTACTCTCTTCGCAGTATTAGCAATCTCAGGGTGTTCCCAAACTCGTGTTAAGAGCCGGGTAATTGCAAGAGCTCCGACATGCGCCAGTCCATGTGCCATCTGGACCATCGCCTGCAAATAAGCCGCAGGCATTTTCCACTTCTCCATGTCTTTGCTTCTCCAACAACCCTCGTCATCTAGTACCCCATCTGCTGCCCATGCCGCAAGTTCAGATTCAGTAGCTGATTTTTGAATATCCAATATTTCTGCTCTAGCATCACTCCATCGCTCAGCCTGTGATTGGATCACGTACATGGGGGAGCTAGTTCGGGACATAGCCGTTTGTCTTGCTATACTGTCTGCAAAGGCATTTCCTTGACCCACTTTATCCGTGATCTTTTTGTGGGCACTGCATTTTACTATCGCTACTTTCTTTGGGCCTAGCAGCGCATTTAGGAGATCACGCACTAGTTCTCCGTGCATAATGTGCTCTCCGTGAGATGTCAAAAACCCACGTTCTCTCCAGAGTAGCCCGAAGTCATGTGCCACTCCGAAGGCGTACCGGCTGTCCGTGTATATGTTCACACATAAACCAGCACTCAGTTCGCAGGCTCTTGTTAAGGCTATCAGCTCTGCTGCCTGAGCCGACTTTTGTGGTATCCTAGCTGTTTCTACCACTGTCTTAAGTGTCGTGATCGCATAGGCTGCGGAAGTCGTACCATCTGGCAGCCTTAAACACGATCCATCAACCCACAGTTCCCCATCCACATCTGGAAGGGGGACATCCTGTAAGTCGACACGACCCTTTGTCTGTTCCTCGGTCAGGAAAACACAATCATGATGTTTTTCTTCCTGACCCTCCTCGGCCGGATAGGGTAATAAAGTGGCAGGGTTCAAAGTAGCGCATCTTTTCAGTGTAATATGTGGCGCCAAAAGTGTCAGCTCATATCCTGTTAGCCGTGCACTCGTGAGGTATTGGGTCTTTGTTTGGTTTAGCAGGGCATCTACTGCGTGAGGAACTAATACCAATAGTTTGTGTGATAACACTATTCCCTCACTCTGTCGTATGGCCACTGCTGTTGCTGCTACCGCTCGAAAACACCCAGGCAACCCTCATGCTACAGGATCCAGAATGGCAGAGAAGTATGCACATGGTCTCTGCTTATCCCCGTGTAATTGCACTAACACTGACAACGCGCACCCATCATTCTCATGCACGTACAATGTGAAAAGTTTCGTGTAGTCTGGTGTGCCTAACACGGGTGCGGAACAAAGGGCCTGCCTCAACTGTTCAAAAGCCTTCTGACATTCATCTGTCCACTCAAGGGGCATTGGTGTGGCTTTGGACAGTAACGCCAGCAACGGTTTTATGATATGTGAAAACCCCATAATCCATTGTCTGCAGAAGGACGTCAACCCTATGAAGGCACGCACATCTCTCTGCGTGCGGGGGACTGGTGTGTCTAAAATTGCTTGAATTCGATCAGATGTTAATGCACGCCCCTCCTTAGACAACAGATGACCGAGGTAGGTCACCTGAGGTCTACAGTATTGAAGCTTTTTCTTCGAAACCTTATGATTGTTCTGTGCCAAAAAGGAAAGCAACGCAAGTGTACTCTGTTCACATTGTGCATAAGAGTCAGCAGCAAGCAGAAGGTCATCCACGTACTGGATGAGAGCAACGCCAGACTGCAATTTAAAAGAATCCAACTGCCTTTTCAAAGCCTGGCTATAGATGCTAGGGCTTTCAGTATATCCTTGGGGAACACGACAAAATCTATACGATTTATTATTTAGCGTAAAGCCAAACAGGTATCTGCTATCAGGATGAACAGGGATGGAAAAGAACGCATTCTTTAAATCAATTACACTAAACGTGGTGGCCGTTGGTGGAACCAAAGTAAGCAAGGTCGTAATATCGGACACCACCGGGTATTGGGGAATGACAATTTTGTTGATCTCTCGCAAATCAATAATAAAGCGATAGACTTTGCCGTCAGTATCTCTCTTAAGGATCGGAAGAATAGGGCTGTTGCAAACATTATAAGGGACCTCCTCCACCACCCCTGCAGAAATCAAATCCTGAACAATATGTGTCAATGCAATTTCGCCTTCTCTCGAAATCTTATATTGTGGCACTCGTGGTAGAGGGGCCCCCTCCTTAACAGTAATATGTATCGGTGGAATACGCATCTCTCCCACATCCGTATCTGAGGTCGCCCATAACGTATGCAGTAGAGAGGCCAAAGCTGAAATATCTGAGATAGCGTAAAACCGGTCGGGGTCAGGATAATTGTCATTCAGGATAACCCGCACTCCCTCAGGAGCGCAACGTATTGTTGCTCGAAAATATTTAAGCAAGTCAATACCCAGGATATTGTCTGGAGTATGGGGTGATAACAAGAATTGACCAAAACTAAAATATTTGTCAAGACATAGTGCAAGGGGCTTGGACAATGGGCTGGGGGAGGGTGTGCCATCAAACCCTACACATGTAATCATTTCGCCAGACAGGGGAGCCCTCGGAACCAAGTTTTTCGACAAAGCGCTACATGTAGCTCCTGTGTCAACTAAAAATTGATCCGTAGAACCCAGAATACCCGCTGTTACATATGGACCCTGCTGATCTACCGGCACTTCAACTGATTCCTTACCCCATCCTACGCAGTCCTATGCATGCACATAATCCTGGTGTTCCACATTCTCTCCCTCCGAAATCTGATATTGATTCCGCCTATCAAACATATTTTGTTCATCCTGGCCACGGCCCCTCTCCTCAACCTTTCCACGATCACCACCGCCACCTCTCGCTCCCGTATAACCTCCTCTCGACCTTCCGCCCCCTCGACCACGCTGACTACGCTGCTCACGAAGTACCGGACAATCTTCGGCCCAATGCCCAAACTCCTTACAATAAGCACACTGATTCTCCGCTATGTCCGTACGACCATACGACGTATTTCTTCCACCCCGTCTACCTCTATCATTCCCTCTACCCTGTGTTCCCCGAACCTGCGCCAACATCACCTTCGTTTTCAATTCCTTCGCCTTTTTCTCTACACTTTCTTTAGCCTCCAATTCCTGCCGCTCATAGTACTGAGCCATAGTTAACAAAGACGCTGGGGTCGCCGTGGCCCAGGAACTTTCACTCGACTTCAATCTTTTTGCAATCTCCGGTAGGAGATTAGCCACATACTTATCTACAAACAAATGCCGACCCGTATCGTCTGTCAAAGATTGACCACTGTAATCATGAAATGCCTCCTCAAAGCGTGTAAAGAAATCTGAGACCGTTTCATCGGGTTTCTGTTTGCACGACGTCAACATAGTCCAATCAATCTTTTTAGAGGGAACAAGCGTCTTTAATTTAGTCAGAATAGCTGCCGGGAGATCTAGAATTAACTGACAAGGCTTACATGCTGGTTCCCTGTCTAAATCTGCAGCATTAATTTCTTTCCATGTGCCCCCCAATGTCGTTTCATCATTATTTTTACGAATTTGCCTCCACATATCAGGTGGTAGAATTAGCCCAAAAAACAAATCTATATCCACAAGAGTCATCACACAAGACGAAATAGCCCCTTCCACCCCTTCATATAATGCCGCCGGGTTTTTTCGAAGGTCAGGCAAAGAGTTTTTCAATGCCATAACATCTGCTCTATTCCAAGGCGTATATACCCAGTTATATACAAAATACCCTTTCGCATCCTTCGATGATTTATCATCATCTGTACCTTCCCCTTTAGGTGGAACATACAAAGGCGCGGCTTCACGCATAGGCATAACATGCAATGCAAAACTCTTATCTGGACCCCGGAGAGAACACTCCTTAATCTGCCCATTATTTTCCGATTCGGACTCCTTTTGCCTCCTTTTCCGCTCCTCCCGCAATCCAGTTGTCTCGTCTCGCAGCTGGATCAGTTGCTTGAATAGGTCGTCAACATCTGCAAGATCAAATACACCTTTAACCAAATTCTCACGATACACTGACAACGATTTAGGTTCTAACGTGTCTGAAAGTTCACGATACGCGGCAACCACTTCATCCGCCAAACTAGACAGAAAATACATTAATTCAAGATCTGACCACGCCCTCTTCTCCACAAGCAACTGATCCTGAGAAACACATTTCTTATTCACTTTACGAGCCCAACTACGTAAATGCGCGGACCTCTCCGTGGTAAACCTGAGAGCAGTTATACCCTTCTTTTCCGTCTTATCCTGCCCATCATCACCCGAATCTTCAGCTGGAGCCGTTGGCGAAACATACGGAGGCGGTGACCGATCTAGCAATGAAAAATCATCAATTTCATTATTAAGGACAGGATAAAGCGGTCGACGAATAGGGAATTGACCCGTCGTTTGTAATTTATGTTCCCGTTCCTCCCTCTCTCTTTTCTCCTGAGCCTCTTTTTCCTCAAACTGTAAAGCCTTATCCCGAGCAGCCTTGCGCTGCTCTTTGTCCGCCAAGGCAACTTCACGTTTCATTCGCTCACGCACCGCTTTCTCCCACATTCGCACACAATCAAACATGTTTTGTCTAGACCTGCGTTGAAACAAACATTGCTCTACAAACTGTACTTTACGTAAATCGAACGACCCATGTAGAGGCCATTGCAATTCAGGATCAGCCTTTGTGTACTTATGCCATAATTTACTATACATAATAGGGGGAAGGCCATGTTTAATATACATTTCGCGATTTGGCGTTCCCTCTGGGGGAGCCGGCTGTGATTCCGCTAACCTAATTGTGGTACCATTTCCAAGACAACACATCCCTCGAAGTGTGCTAAAAACAGGCATGTTCAAAAAGTATCACGAAAGCGTGACACCGTATAAAAAGGCACTTACAGTACTTCACACAAATGTGCCGCTTAAAGGGAAAAAACAAAGTTAGAGAAACATCTCTACATGCCTGCCTATGTGAAGTGCACTACACATATAAGTTCAAAGTTCACAAATTCACAAATTCACAAATGTTAGCTAACTCAAATCAAAGTCATAGGTCATAATTCGGCAAGCGTCCAAGGACTACCTTACCGATCACAAATCATAGAACTCCAGTAAGCCAACTGCCAAGGTCTTGTAAGCCAAATCAGCCAAACGGCACTTTCTCAGCAACGCAGACACTCGAAAACTCAGTCGGAGACCGGCGCCACCTGGAAGGTCAGATCGGAAGGGAAGGAAGAAACACCGTGGCAGCCAAGACTCGGGTCACTCGTGGCAGCGCGCGTCCATGGCGAGTTTCCAAGCCTTCGTCACGACCTCTCCTTCGGGCATCCGAGTCGCCGATGAGTCCCTTCGTGGTCGCCAATTTGAAGTAATCAGGGTTCCCAAGGCCTACATGCTCCGAAGATAACCCACTTACATTCAAGAACTGTTGGCACGGAAACTGTAAAAGTCAAAGAACAAGTTTATTAAGACCCCATGGGGTGGTGGTACACTCATACAGCACCCTTCGGTAATGCAAGAGGTATCACACCGAACATCGGTGTGACCCTTTCTTTTATATGATTCTACAGGTAATAAAACGTACACGCGGCACAAAGTTGCAGAGCATTATGTACATATAAGGGCATATTTTGGAATACTGCCAGCTCATTGGAGGGTTTCAAACCCACTGGTCAGTTTGCGGCACATTCCTAAGGAGTGACTGGTCAGTGTGAAACTGCGCATGTGTGAGCTTGACCAATACTAAAAATAGCCTGTTGCTGGGCAGACTCGAGTGGTCAATGGAACGGACAAAGGACTAAAGGGCACGCCGGCCATGAGGCCGCTCATGATCTAAGATGGCCGCCAACACATACAAAATGGCGTTTTCTACGTATAGCTAATTTAAGCGGGAATCGTGTAGCAAAGCTAAGCGCTAACCCAGCCATCGTCAAAATACGACAATGGGGGCACCAGTGTCTTCAAAGACGCTACGTAACACCCAGTTTTCTTCATTTTGGCATGAACCCTGGTAAAAAATATGTGAATTTCCAACACAACATTATTCGGGGATCCAAAAGGCCCTTCTGGCATCATAATAGACACCTCAAATAAATCACTGGGCTCACCATCCACCTTTCCCACAGGTATCCCATACAGGCTGTCATAGACATTCCTATCTCCACAACCAAATTGTGAAGTAACACCACCTGTTTTCTGGCTTCAGAAACCCTTCCTCCACCAATTACTAGTAAATAGAAATCAAACGGATTTTTCCATTCTTCCCAACCAAACAATTTGTGCAAGAAATGGTTGTGGTTGAGACATGCAACCTGCAACCATGGTGCACCCAAGAAACACTGCAAAGTGTGTGTATCACCACGTTATTCTAACTATACAAAAGGGTCATTGAAATGAGCATCCGCAACTCTTCCTCAACTGCATCATTGAATCTCACAAAGACTGTCCAAATTCATGAGAGACAAAGTACAAGACAAGGGTTGTGCGTCACTGTGCTACTGAGAATATACAGGAAAAATGTGGCTGAACGTAGTGCATAGGAAGCATGGCTAAACCGTTGTAAAGTTGTGTGCATCACCACACTGCTGAAAATTACTCCAAAGAAGGCAATCCCAACATCACGTCACTGTCCTGACTCAAGTTGGCTGCTTAAATTGACGGTTTCCTGAAAAGAAAATTGGCACTGCTATGCATTATGTCATTAGTCATAGCGTTGAGGGTGTGCCAGATTGAAGGTATCCAAGGCTAAAATGGCCTCCAAGTTTGCATGCCCCTTTCGTGTGCCTGTAGCAGTGGCTGCTGCACATTAGACATATCGTGTGGCACAACTGCTCTAAGTCTTGTGTGTGTGGAATCCCTGAATGAAAGGCAGCAGTCTCAGGGGTACACTAATTTCCACTATTGGAATGGATGAATACGATGTCAATGATTACCGTGATGTGTGCATTCCACAGTCCTTAATTTGTGCCGGTGCTTTCCGGTGCTTAGCACCTGCACCTAATTATCAGGGCCGGGTCTACACACGCTGATTGATTTATAGTAATTTACTTGCTTCGCTATTGCTACAGGACTTGGCAGTGGCACAGTGTTACTGTTGAACTCGAGTGTTCAACAACTACTTCTCTTCCGGGGACACTGTCTGCCAATATGACTTACTTCACTTCTCTAAGTTCTCAATGACCAGATTCTTTCTGATCTCACTAACTGCTCGCAGCTCGAATGTTGATGCAGAGCAGTGTCGCTGCCGACCTAGTGGGCGGGACACTGCGTTGGGCAGGGATGGATTTTTTCAGTTTGTGGATTGCGCACACATTGGACTCATTGTTATGCCCAGGCATACTCGCATCAAGGCCTTACCTAGTCATCGTGGTTGAGGTTTGTTCAACAGCCGTTCACAGTACTCACTGGCTCAATTAAGTCCTTAGCGACACGATCTGGCCGGACGACTTTGGCCGGCATTGAGCCTTGAGTTAGCCAGTACTTTTCTGGCAACAACTGCACCAGGTGAGACAGGGTTTCCTGGCCGGCCTAAGCCCTAATCAATCAGACAGTTAATAAAGCTGCGCAGCAGCCGGAGGTGCACAGTGAGAGTCCCAGTCATGAGTCCCTCGGCCACCCACGTCCCACTCAACTGGTCCCGGTCACTGTCCCCGGCCAGCCCGACCCATCCCCATCTTCCAGTCCACTCCCAGTGCAAAGTGTGTTGCGGGAACGCCTGTGAGCCTCAACCTGACCTGTGCCCTGGCTGAGCCAAGAGGAGCAGGAGATACATGAATGATGAATGAATCTCCAGGGAGGCCTAATACTGCAATCAGTTAATAAAGCTATGCAGCAGCCGGGGTGCACAGAGTCCCGAGTCCCACGGCCACGTGACACGTCCCACTCAATGTACTGGTTTGTCCTTGTCACTGCTGTCCCCTTCCCATCCCATCCAGTCCACACCCAGCGCGAAGTGTGTTGCGGGGACACCTGTGAGCCTCAGCTTGACCTGTCCTGGCTGAGCCAAGAGGATTCATGAACATGAATGATTATGAATCTCGTCAAATCTCAATATATTATTTGATTTTTCTGACTGATATCTATGTTGAACATTGATGGCGTGGCGGCCGTTAGTTCGGTGTTGCATGCCCAGGGCTCAGGCTTGAAGGATTCTACAAATTTGTGTGGCCCGGGGGGGGGGTTGGGTTCGGGCTGTGCGTTGCAGCAGGCAGCGTACGTGCATAGATTTCTTTCAGATTGCGCATTTGCTGCATTGCCACATACCCGGCCGCACCCCACCACCGAGTCATCGTGGTTCAAATGGCCGTTCAGTGGTTCAAGAACGGAGAGTGCCTGCCCTCACTGTGACCCGGACTACATTGCATTGATGAGTAGCCGCTGCTACACACTGCCAGTGAGTACTAGTGGCATCACTGATGCAATGCAACAGTCAGCACCAGGTGACTTGAGGCAGGCCCTGGCAGGCCTAATCAGTTAAACTGCTGCGCAGCAGCCTAAGGCAGTGCAGAGCACTGCTGTGTGTCCCGGCTGCCCGGCCCACCACAAACGAACCAACCCAGTAACAGTAACCTAAGAAAACAAAACCGTACTGATTTTTTGAAGGAGTTAAATTAGTTAAGTAGCTTAGCCACCATACCCAGTACTGGCAATGCCAATCCATGCCAACATAATCATGAATCTGCCGCACGTGCAGTGAGTGGCGTGCGTGGCCCGCCCATACCAAACCAACCAATGCTGCTTTTTGTTTGAGAGTGTGGCGAGCGTACCTCATCCATCAGACAAAACACAGACCCTGACCCTGAACAAACCACTGTGTGAAGTATGAACGTGGGATTTAATCTTATACGGGGTTGCCCGGTGCAGCCAGGTCAGGACAAGATGCCTGCAGGCAGCTGTATTTCTCTGGGTTGCTTGAATCATGCCTGGAATCAACGACGCGCTGTTCAAGGTCACAAGAAGTAACTCCTCTCGTAACAGAAGAGAGGACATTGTGTGTTGTTTATTTTAGAATGAAATGAAGCAAACTTTGTAACCTTTTGCGAAAGGAGGCATAATGTGCAGAGTGGTGGTGGCATGACGGTCGCAGCAGGTCACGTCACCCGGTCACCGTGCAGCAGTGTAGTAGCATGAATGGAATGTTGAGCAGTACTGATGATGAGATGCACCGACAGGCGGCTGACTAGTACTAGCCGCCCCAGATCATACACAGGCACACTGACTGTAGTACACACATGTTTTTTTACTGAAAACGTGCTGGAAGTGAAACCCCAGCTTGTAATGTGCTGAGAGAGACTGCTGCTACTGATGATAGCTGGCCAAGCTCGGGTTCTATACCGCCTGCTGCTGCGAAGATTGGTACACAAGATGAGGGTCATGGTCATCTACATGATCAAAATCTTACTATGAGGAAGGCAGGCTCCCTTGCTGAAATTCATCTGACTTTTCACAGTGCCAGTTGAGGATGTGGGTGGAGCTAATAGAGGAAGTAGGTGGAGCCAGTGGAGGAAGTGGATGGAGCCAAAGAAAAGTAGGTGTAGCCTCCGACAAAGATTTTTGCACCTAGAAATTAAGCACTGGCAGTCCAGACAGCTAAAATACCAATGAATGTAATATCAACGTATTCCATAACCTGTGCCCGCATGGATGCCAGAACCTGTCAATGCAATGTTAATGTATGTCATAACCTGTACCCACACATTAGCGCCGACACCAGCAATGATGATATCAATGCAAGTCATAATTCGTGCTAAAATGACAATAATGTTACTAGTAATAACAATGCTGATGTTCATTATCACTTAAGCATACTTAACCATGTCAATATCAGTAAGAACAATGTCAATGTATACTATAGCAACTGCATGCACAATGTTAGGGATGTCGATAAAAATGATACCAGTGACTGCCATATTATCTTCAAGAGTTCCAATGAATTCCTATCATTGCTGTCGGATTCACCTAAGGTGATCTCCCCGTCAGCCCCAAGTCAGAGATACGTGGTTAAGCAAGTCCTATAACTCACAACCACTCCTATCAAATACCAGGCCACTGGTGGGATCTCTCTTAACCTAAAGACAAATGCATGTCCAGTGAAAATCCTGATTGATCCCACAGATAGATAGTTGCACCACAAGCAGGTCGGAGGAAATTGACCCCAATAAAATACATTTTGCCAAAGGCTTGCGTTCACCAAAATACCACAAATCTAGATACCACATGTAGATAGAAACACTCAAATAATCAGGAGATGACATGCACACCATATGTAGCAGTCACATGCTCCTCATTCTGGACATCTGGAGACATACACACTGGCCCAGACTAGCTCTCCCCATGGCCGAGAGCCACCAGAGGCCCACATTTGTTGATTTATGACTGAAATACTTTTTGGAAATATTGGAAGTTGCTTTATTGTACCTTATGAACTGCATTTAACAGCGGCCAAAACTTAGTACACCGAGAGACTTTGAGCAGATACACTTTGTCGAGGATCTCCTGGCCACAGCGTTTAATTAAACCAACTTGTTCCTGTTTTGACAAACGCCTCTTGCCTTTTCATTTATTTAAGGTAAACTCATATACAAGCAACGCCTCACCTCACAAACAGTAATATCTGAAATTGTACAACGTTTGCTCAAGAACTAGCTGACAAACTAGATTTATACTCTGAACTGGCCAAAGTAGCTGAGCAAATCTCAGCATTCTCATATTCTAAATTCTTTAATGTGACAACTCTTCAAATATAAAGAAGAAAGGCAGTAGAAGTATAGGGAAAAATATATATCTGTAATTTGACACCCTTTAATATTCTCTCTGGCTCTTCATATGTGGGGGATAAGGCATTACTTAACCAGGTCCTGAGGAAGACAAAAAACTGAAACAATCAAGAAAGTGGTTCAGTGGACCAAGTCTCTCTTGGGGAGCAGGGAGGGCGAAAAGTCTTGATACAGTCTCCCCCTGCATAAGCTCAAGCAATACAAGTAAAACTGTATCAGATTATCAGGGGAAAAATGGCAAAACTAATTTCCAGTCTTTATCTTCCTTGGACTTGATTGTCCCAGGTTGTAAGAAGAGGAAGGGATTCAAGGGATACAAGGAGGACTGCTTGGATTGAGAATGGATATCCAAAATACTAATAGTAAATCTTGGTGTGTATGGGTATGTAAGGCGAGAGCTTGGCAGAGATAAAGCTCCCCATATCATTTTAATCTTGAACTTTCCAGCTAACTGATCAGAGAAACCTGCCTTTTCAACGAAAGCCAAAAGAAGTGTACATAGAAGCAATTGGACAAAAAGAATTCAGCTAACAAACACAGTGGACTATTTTAATGTGTGGGCCCTTGGCAGTGAATAAAAGCAAGAGACGGATATGTAAGGAGGTCTAAGGTAGTTCCAATATCCTAATCAGTCAACATGTTTCAGCCATGCTTCCTTTAATGGTATGGTGGTCTAAAAGTGTTTTAAAGACCAATTGTTGTGACACACCCGCTAAGGTGTGGTATTTGGTAGAGGAGATTTTCCTCTAACAGCGCATTCCTGTGGAAAAAGTAACAAACAAACATACAAAAAAGGAAAACATTTAAAATAGTGGTATATTACATATAGGTTGGTGTTCAGGAGCGGAGTGTCCGTGCTCTAAGCGGGCAAATAGCAAGGTGAATGCGGAACGTGGTGTTGAGTGACATCTTGTGACTTATGCCTAGATATTATGTGATACCTGGTTGTAATCAATATGTGTATGTTGTAGTGCTCAAAGAGTACATGAGTAAATAATGGAATCTTACTCAGTTAGTATTGGAGAAATGCCCCATGTGTTCCATGACTGAGGATCGACCTGTAGTCACACACTGCGTGGAAAAAGGAAAATCACAAGGGAAAAAGACCGAAGGATTTAAAAGTCATCCCCCTTGCTCGGCGTGGCACGTAAGCCTGCAGCAGGTGGAGATACAGTGGTGCAGAGTCTCCCACTTACTTTGTCGAGGTCTGAGGCCCTGCCCTATACCTGCTGCAGTCATCATGGAGCTCTGTTGATATATAAGTGGAGCCGGGCTCGTCCTTAAATACATTGCTGGCTTGCTAATTGGAAACCCCAGGAGGCTGGTTAATTGGTCGTACGTGCCGTTTTGCAGTTCCTCCGTCTCTCCAGTCTGTGAGGAGAATAGACACAGAAAAAAGACGCAACGCTGCTCCCGTGTTTGACGCTTAGACTAAGGAATATTGATGGGGGTGGGTAGCTTGTGACACTGTTCGTATTTAGGTAAGGACATGGCACAGGGCTGTTTTATATATGTGTAGACTGCTTCTGAAGGCAAATGATTTTTGGATATTTGCGCATTTCAAAAAATGTAAAAATAAAAACTAAATGGATGAAAAAAAAAAAGAAACTCAAGTGTGAGTATCAGATATATCCAGTGTGGATATACATATGTAAATAAAAAAGGCCCGCTCTAATATTCATTACGAGGTCTATGTACTCTCATTCACGTTTCATAGAGAGAAAATGTGGGGGATTTTCCTGTCAAAAACCGGGTAGTTTATGGGTACTTATGCATCACGTGCGGTTGTTGGTGAGGGTATCACGTGATTGGAAGCCCTTCTTGTGGATCTAAGGTTTGACCATGTCTTGACATCAGGGCTGAGCGGTGAATTTTAAAAAGCACATTAAGGGGGGGGAGGGCACTAATGCCCACATGCATCAAGGGTTTTTGCATTCGCAAACGGTGCGAATCGCAAAAATCGGCCGTTCGCGAATGCAAATCCCTTTTTTGGGATGCATTAAGGTTTCGTTTTTTTCGCAATTTAAGAAATCGCAATTTATTTGTGATTTCTTAAATTGCGATATCATTTAAGAAATCGCAATTTTGCGATTTTTTTAAATGCAATGCATGATTATTTTGAAATTGCGAATTCGCAATTTGGAAGGGGTAAATTAGCATGAAGTTGAACTTCATGCTAATTTACCGAAAACTTTAAAACATGCACTAGTTGCATATTTGAAAGTTTTAATTTACACACACACATGTCCTTGGGTCATGTGTGTGTAAATTGCACTTAAAGTTAAATTTTAGGGGTGCAGGGAGCGGTTCTTTGGACCCCCTCCTGCACCTGTGAAATTGCATTCACATTTTGCGATTCGCAAAATGAAATTCGCAAAATGTGAATGCCTTCCCATTTATTCCTATGGGCCTTTTGGCCCATAGGAATCAATGGGAAGGGTTTCCTTATTTGCGATTCGCAAAATTGGGAATCGCAAATAAGGAAAAATAAGGAATCGCAAATCAAAATGCAAATTTTTTATGCATAGGTATTTGCGATTTCTAAACTGCGATTCCTTCATTTTCACAATTTAGGAATCGCAAATACCAACAATGATGCATGTGGCCGAAAGTTTCCTAGAGCTGTCTGATCCTCCCTTGCTTGTATTGTGATTTTGGAGTCAAAGCAACAGGATACCCTTTGGGTGACAGCACGCGCTATATAAGTTGTTATACAATACAATTCAATACATGTTGTTGTTCGGACTCTGTTGTATTTCAAACTCGGTTAAGTTTGTTCCAGGGTATGTTGTCGTTCAGCCCTGTCAAGTGCGTTGATAGGCGGTATATCCAGTGTTGTTCTTTGTGCAGTAAAGTCCTTTCATTAGTAATCTTGTGACTCTCAATTTGTTCTATTATAGTCCAGTCAAGAACATTTGGAGTGTGACCTGCTTGGATGAAGTGGTCTGTCAGTTTATTTATGTTCTTTTTGCATCGTTTAGCTCTACGGTGTTCAACAATGCGGGTTCTGATGGTACGGCTAGTTATCCCAACATATCGTAGGTTGTACGTACAGACAAAGTGTATTGTATTCTATTTTAGGAACATTTTATGGGTTAGTTAACCCAAAATAAAAACACTTGATTTTTACAAGAAGAAGCAGGGCAACAGCTTTTAAATAACAAGAGATGGACATGAAAGAAAAAGTAAAGTTGAAGATCTGAAAAATCAAGCTCAACGGAATAGCCTTAGATTTCTAGGGATTCGTGAGGGACAAAGATAGGATAACTTTTATCACAAACCTAATAGAGACCAATTATTTTGTCATCATCATGAGGTTAATTGGAAAACAGAAATTCAATGGACAACTCAAAACCCCAAAAAGTATTGCAGATTGTTTCATTCCTACGTTATTTATGGAATAAAAGGAATCACCTTGACATGAAGTGACGGACAGGCAGATGATGAAGCATGTCATGAACAAGTGGGTGAGGTCATTAAAGCCAAATCTCTTTTGCTTCATGTTTTCTTTAGACTAAGGGCCTCATTACGATGTAGGTGGGATCGCAACTGACAGGCCGCCTGTTGCAGTCCAACCGGCATCTGGTCCAGTGGTTTGATTGCTGCTTTAGGATATGGGCGGTCGGAGGCAGGGGGTGGAGGGACCGAACAACACTTCTGAGGGGCTCAAGGAGTTTGTCCGATCATTGGTAGAAACATAATACCCCACATTAAGGGTGCTGCCTGTGCAGGCACCATGTAGGGATTATGATGTCCCCTTCAGACAGCCTTTCAATAGCAGTCAGACTGCCATTGAAAGACTGTTGAAAACAGACCTTGGGGACCCCTAGCAGGGTCCTGTCCCCCTGCTGCTTCTGCTCTCGGTTCTGGGGGGTACTTCTGGGCCCCCCTGAGCATCCCTGCATCTTCTGGCAGGTACCACATGGTGTCTGCCGGACGCTGCAGGGCTATTGAAAAAGTTACTTTTTCCTGTTGCGGCTTGTGCTGCGGCCCATTGCACAATCCACAATAGGAGATGTACACTTTCCAACCGCAGGATCGACGACTCCTTGTTGGGCGACATCGTTTCCAACATGATGCCGGTCAGACACTCCTCCGACTGGCATCGTAATTGGGTCCTAAGTCTCGTTATTCCACAAAAATGTAGGAATAAAACTATTTGCCATGCTTTATGCAATTTTAAGTTTTAAGTTTGAAAGTTTGAAAGGTGTACAGCAAAACACCTCTAGCTCTCTTGACGTGTGAGTCTCAGAAATTGAAAAGGCCCACCAAATTATGACACTTACCCACAAATATAGACCAAACCTCCAAGAATATAGGTTTTTGTTTTGATGTATGAAACTAGAGGGAACATTTTTGTCTAGGCCAGACCAAAAATACTACCTCAACTACCCATTAGCATAACCAATTTCAATTTGTAGTTCAAACTTTATATAAACATTATTTCTATACCATAAGTTTACATTCAACGTTTATTAGAAAAATATATCTCATAAAAATATATTCTATTCACATTAATTAACGCTTCTTAATTATCAAGATTATTACACCAAAACAAATCTCCGCCCTCCATCGCAAGAGAGCCAGGGACCGACCGCCAAAGTTGCAGCGGTCCCGCAATTGGCACTAGGATGCGCCCACCGCACTGGCAGGCGCATCCTGGGCCTTTTACATTGCAGGTGGATCTGCTGGCTGCAAACCCACTCGCAATCTAAAGGTACTGTACATAGCATTGCCATGCATTACATGGCAGGCACCACGTGGTGCCTGCCACGTAGTGCATGGCAATGAGGGGGGTACATAGGTACCCCCCATGTGCACCCCCACGCCCCTCAACACCCAGGCTGCTTTCCACCTGCATCGTCATATGGATGGTGGTGTCTTGCAGAGACCGCCACCATATCATGCCCCTTTTCCGGCCATACTAATATGGTGGGGGTCTTTCAGGTATGGCAGGTGGATCAACCCCGACGGGCCAGCGGTGGCTACCGCTGGCCCAGCTGAAGTGATATGCCCACCATACTAATGGGCCCCTTAGTTGGTATCAAAAAGCTCTTCTGATTTGTAATATTCATAGTTTTTCTAAAATCACATGTTAAAAGTAGTTTCAGCCCACATGTCGAAGACAGCCTTAGCGAACACGTGTTTCGTGGTATACACAGCCACTTCTTTAGGGTTGAAAAACATTCCATTCTATGATCAGTAAATAGTGTCAAAGATAGTGTCAAACTTTAATCTTACATCAACACATGATAATATGTTAGTACCATGCCTAGCTTTCATCGAGTATTTCACAACTCCAGAGCAACTTCATATGTAATTTCAATCAACTATATATATGGTAGTTTACAACTCCATTATAGTTTACTTTATATTGATTAATTTCTAAATACCCATTCCAGTCAATATCAATTAAAGATAGCTTCCTAATACATTTATTTCATTATTAATCAGTTACAATCCTACCACAATTTAGTCAGATTTCTGTTTGCCCGTTAGCTATAGTGCACACCAAGTGTTCAGCATATCGAGCATCTTCAACATTTATGCATTGAAACACAAATTATATTCATATGTGTGTCACACTATGGAAGGAGAGACTAACATGTCAAAAATGCATTCTTAACAATCAGTAATCACAGATTTAAAATCCTGATATAGCAAAACTTTCATATTAAATTACCCTAATAGTCATAACATATGGGTATATCCCTTAGTCTTATATAAGTTGTGATACCAAGGAGTTACATAATGATCCTCCCCACTGCACTTACCTTAAAAACATGTTAAACTAGTCTCTCACCTTGTCATTAGACGTTAAAATCTTCTTAGAGTACCTGAAATGCTCATAAAAAACCACAGTGCACACTTTGATCATAACATTCCACTACTGCATTCAACAGATTAGAAACAAAACACATTCATTATAGATCTTTAACACAGTTACATCCTCTTTTGTGATCGTAAAGTCCAAATAAGCTTACCTTTTTTAATGCATCACACGCACTCTTCCAGTTATCCATTATAGTTTGTTATGCTACAGTTGTCATTGAGTAAAACATCCATATCTGAACCCAAAAACCCTATTTCATACAAAACCAAAATCAACTTTGCTCATCCAAATCCTAATCGCCCCTAGCTAACAAAGAATAAGCACTTCTCTTATGTAGTAATAGATTTATATATCATTTGGTCCTTCATTAACATATCCCATCTACTAGGATTCAAGGACAAATAAACTCACTACATCAAGTAATGTACTTGTCTACAGAATCTTAAATAACTATCTAGCAATCATTTATTGGAGAATAACATATATAAGGCAATATATGTCACCTTATAAATGCCAGCCCTCACAATTTGAAAAGAAATCCCACATAACAATAATTAAAGATCTCCCATGTACCTACCAATAAATCCATCTGTGACACAGGAACATAGCTTCCCAAAGTGGTACCTGTGCTGTTTCAGACTTCTTAAATACGGTCAAGATAAGCCTGGCGTCTGTTGTCACTTCCTTCAAATCTGGTACCGCAGAGAATTGAAATGACTCACTGCCCAGTGTGTTGCAAAACCCATACCTCTGTGTTTCTTCAAAATATTGCCTATCCTTCCATTCTCAGCACACAATTTTGTATCCATCAGTATTTTTTTATAGGTAATCATGTTCAATACATCTCGTAAATGTCTTACATTCTTCCTCCTTATAATCTTATCAATTATTACAGTTCTTTTTTTGGTTATAAGGGTGTCCCAAGCTAAAATGTAGAACAATATTACTTATTGTTTTCTTTCAATATGATCTAGTGTTAAGTTTGTGATCATTTAAATACGGTTCCAAATCAAGGAATGTAATCAAAGTCTTTTGATATTCTAAAGTTAATTCTACATTCACATCATTCATATTCAAATACCTGTGGTAATCATCGAGTTGATCCTCTGATCCATCCCAAGTAATAAGTATATCATCATTGAATACAACCTAAAAGGCCACATGGTGGTTCCCTTCATGTACCACTTAATTTCAGGCATGCTCCCTCTCATACTAACCAATACAAAGGTTGTC
Organism: Lissotriton vulgaris; assembly: GCF_964263255.1. Lineage (NCBI taxonomy): Eukaryota > Metazoa > Chordata > Amphibia > Caudata > Salamandridae > Lissotriton > Lissotriton vulgaris. Next base: position 1,543,870,033 of record NC_141689.1, on the reverse strand, counting down.
ATAAGAGGCAGCAAACCTGGTGGTGACACAAATCTGATGGTACAATGTTTCTTGATTGAAGAAAAAGTTGTTGTTAGGCACAAACTTCACACATTCAATTATCATATTAACATGCTTATAAAAACCTGCTGATTTCACTTCAAGGAAATACTTTCATGGTTTCAGTGCAACCACATGTTTTATGATCCTGTACAGACTTTTTACATCCATTGTTACAAGACACTGTTCATCATTCTAAGTTTAGACTTCACATCTAAAGTTAGACTTCAGGTCTAAAGTTTGACTTCAGGACTAAGTTTTTCTTTTGGAATCAGGACCTTGGTGTATAATCAAAACAACTTTATTCAATTGCTGTTTCAGACAATCATAAAGGGACATAAAAAACATACATTCATTACACAGAATTAGAATAAATATAATTTACAAAGAATTAATTGTAACACTCAGGATTAAAAATAATATTCATTAAAATCTATGTTCACTATGTTTAAACTGCAATGCATTTCCTGTGGTTTAGGACTTTCTTTAAAAATATCGCTACCCTCCAGAATTTATGTTCATTATCCAACAACTGTAATGCAATAAAAGCTGGGCGGTACTCTGCGTTTGGCGAGGGTGGATCCTTCAGTGATCACTAAGAAAATGTAAATTAGCCATTGAGGTTTGCTCGCAATCTCTATCAACCGTTTTATTTTTGCCTCTCATCGCCTTGGGCGATATATGTAGTTGGTTCTCGGGACCCCGACCCTTCCTTTTTTTTGATGCTTCATGGCTATTGACCTGAGTTATTTTGGCCTTCTGACCCCTAGTTGTTACGTTAGGCTTACTTGATCTATTTTCTGGCTCAGGGGGAATAGTGATTACCAGGTCTGTCCCCGTGTGTTGTGTCTGGGTGGCTTGAAGTGATAGTAGAGTGAATAGTAGTTACCAGTTCTGTTCCCAAGTAGTGTGGCTGAGTAGCTGGCAGTGAGGTATCTTCAGAATTATATTGCGGTAGGCACCCTGCAGGGACTGAGCAGTTCTGGGATATCTGAGGATCTAACGATAATCTACGCTCTGTGAGTTCAATCTCATGGATGAGAGCCGACTCTGCCCTCAGAAGAAAAGCATCGAGTGTCCCCACAACCCCCTGCCAAATGCCAGACTTTCACTTGCTCATATTAAGGCCTCACTAAGGCTCACTGATAATAATAGCGATGACACTGGTTACAATGTATCTTACGCAACAGGCTAATAAGTCCCAGAGTCCAGATGTTAAAGGTGTGGCCCAGACTGGCCTCCTTCGGTCTCAGACGCGCTGCGGTAGCCCTGCCCTCCTTTAAAGCACCTTCTCGGCACGGTACTCTTCATTGGCGGTGTGTCGGTGTGACACTTAGCACCCTGGGATATGTAGTCCCGACCTCTGGTCCTCCAGTCACTCCATTCTTAGTACAGGACTGGCAATGGCAAACAGATGGCAGGAAAAAAGAAATCAACAGTGTTACGGGCTCCCGCGCTGCGGGAGCACTGGTCTCCTTTTAAGCACCTCCCACCACATTCCTTTTTGTGGCAGCGTGCAGGCGTGCCGCTTAGCACCCGGGATCTGTAGTCCCGACCTCCGGTCCTCCGGTCACTCAGTTCCGTCCATCACCACCCCCTTTTGTACCACTTAATACAGGACAGGGCAGGCAAAGGCAAACAGATGGCAGGTGGCTGGAAAAAAACAAAACAACAGCGTTACAGGCTCCTTGGTGTATAAAAAATGGGAAAACAGAAATGTGACTAAATTGTGGTAAGATTGAAATTGACTAATAATGAAATAATATATTGGGAACTTTCTATAAATTATATTGCCCGGAAGTGGTATTTAGGGATTACGTTTTATAATGTAACTATTATAATGGTATTGAAAACTACTATGAGTATGAATTGATTGAAAGACATATAAAGTAGCTCTAGAGTTGTGAAGTACTTGATGGAAACTAGGTATGGTACTAACATATAATCATGTGTTGATGGTAAGATTAAAGTTTGACACCATCTTTGACACTACTTCCTGACCATAATATATAATGTTTTTCAGCCCTGGAGAAGTGGCTGTGTATGCCGCGAACCACATGTTAGCTGAGGTTCTGTTTAACATGTGGGCTGAGACTACTTTCAATGTGTGGTTTTACACAAACTATGAAAATTACAAAGCAGAAAAGCTTTTTGATACCAACAAAGGGCCTGATTCGCAAAGGTAAACTTAGACTTTAGTCTACGTTTACTACTTTTTGATATTCACAATGGTATTATACTACTAGTAACTTTACTACTAGTGCATTTACTAGTAGTAAAGTTACTATAAGTAAACTTACTACTAGTAACTGTAAATTTAAGTTTACTACGTTCACACATTCACAAAGATAAGTTGCTACTAGTAAATTTACTACTAGTAAGCTTACTGCTAGTAAAGTTACTACTAGTAAAATTACTATTAGTAAAGTTACTAGTTGGAACTTATCTTTGTGAATACCAAAAAGTAGTAAGCTTAGATCTAAGTCTAAGTTTACTTTTGTAATGTGGGCCCCAAGATTTGTTTTTGTTGTATTCATCTTCATAAATGAGAAGATGTAATTAATGTGTATCGACAATATTTTTAGGTTATATATTTTTCGAATAAAATTTGAAGGCAAAATTATGGTATGGAAATAATGTTTGCGTAAAGAGCACCTTATGAATTGAAACTGATTAATTCCAAATGTATTGGTCAGGTGGGTTACTGAACTAGTAGGGAGCAGCAAGCACAGGGACAGTGCCATTACATTACCCAAATAAGTTTATTTACCCTTTAGCATAAGATCAGATATTTTTAGGGAAATGTTAGATGGGATAAATGATTGATAAACTTAGATTCAAGGTGTGGCTGCAGGAGTATTGTTCCCTGGCCAGTTACAAGTTATGTATAGTAACTAGAAATAAACATTATTTTCTGTTTCTGATGCAAACAAGTGCTTGCTCAAAACTGGGGGACAAACTAATAAGAGACACTGAATTCAGGGCAAGAGAGGATGGGGAGGAAGACAGATGAGGTGAGCTTGACTAAAAACAGTGTGGGATTGACAATCTCTATGTCAAGATTGAAGTTTATAAACCTATGGGGTGAGGAGATTGTTGAATGCAGGGGGAGGTATTATTTAGGGGTACTCTGCAGGGAGGCAAAGTAAGGAAGACAGACACAAGTCATGGGTGGGGCGAGTCACAGAATGAAGAACATCAAGTCAAGACAGATGAAGAACTAGGCCGACTAGGAAGACTACTCTGGTTATAACCATTCATGTTTTACTAGAGAAGAGTCTGTGTCTGGTAATGGCACTAAAGACATATGCAGATGATGAGAATGTTCCATATAAAATGAACAGAAACTGACAGCTGTAATTTCAGTGATGAATGAAACCACCAGCACATGAAGTCTCGTCTGTATGCTAATTGAGGTAATTAGCAAGTAAAGAATTGGCTGTATGCACATAAAGGTGTATTGGCTTCCGCTGTGTTCATCCTCTAACCAAGAAGGGCCTATATGAAGAGGAAAAAAATACCCAGGAAACCAGACTGTGCATTGGCAATTTAGTCTATATTAGTGTGGAGGACTTGCACAATGCAGGTACAGGTATCCAACATTTGCCAGGGTTAAATAAAAGACAGAGATACATAGAGAACAGGAGAAGGTCTCAGACAAGATGGTTATGCCAGTAGGAAGGGATGTCTCCTCAGATACCCTAAACTGTCCCCCACAAAGGGATAAAGAAGTGAAGTATGTGTGTAAGGAGGCACACTGGGGATAGATGAGGACGAATGGGATTGGTGGTGCACAAATGCCCTCTTCATGTACATTCGAGTGTTATCAAAATAAATGTTTGCTTTACTGACTATTTATGAGGGGCGCCGCTCGTAGCGCGGACATTGGTACTGTCTGTTTCTGGCCTTACAAGGGACCACAAAGACCAGGAGCCCTGAAATCCTCCACACCTGTGCTTGAACCGGCCCACAGCTTGCAATGCTACTTGACAGCTCGCGGCCCCCGCTTCGCGGGAGCCGCTTATAGCGCGGACATTGGTGCTGTCTGTTTCTGGCCTTACAAGGGACCACAAAGACCAGGAGCCCTGAAATCCTCCACATGTGTGCTTGAACCCGCCCACAGCCCGCAGCGCTACTTGGTGGCTCGCGGCCCCCGCTTCGCGGGACGTGCGCAGGCACGCGCTGGGCAAAGCCCGGGCCAAGGGCGGGCCCCTTTGAGCCAGCTAGAGCCAGGTAGAGGCTGGGCTGGGCCACCCCTCTAGGTTTACTGACCCAAACAAGGGTTTCGTAAGTGGCACAAACCATTATTAATTATTATTTGTGTGTTAAAGTTATCTGCTCCTGATACGCAATGTCAGCTCATGAAGGAAGAGGGAGGAAAGGAGCGGGATTTGGGTATGTTGCAGGGACCCTCGATCAATTTATAACGAGTGCCACCTCAGTATTGGTACATGAGATTGCCCTCACGGAACGGCGCCTCTCAATGGACCCAGTTTTTTCTAAAAGATCATCTTTGGGTGCCATTATGAACGCGTCCACGCCAGAAAAGCCACACAAAGAGTTCAGCTAGGGGGAAATGACTCAAATAGGGTTGACCCTCTAACTACAACGGGATTATTGCAGGAGGAAATGTACTGGAGGAGAATAGGGGCCCTTCTAACATCTCATTTGGAGCCCCTAATGGAAAGACTCTCTGCAGCTGCAGAACAGACTTGGGAAGGCGGAAGGACTGATAAAGCATACTCTGGGTAGCATTGATGATAAAATAGTGAAGTGTGACCATTCCAAGAAATCTGGAAGGGAGGGTGAAATGGAGGGTGCATCTGGCTCGAATTTTACTGCCCCACCTATGGTGGATCATGTTGTGCAATCATTGCCTACTGATAAGTCAGGGGAAGAAACCGCAGGTAGTGGAATTGCAAGGTCACAGGGGATATCAAGTAATGATGATGAGGAAAGAAATAAGGCAAATAAATTGCATCCCTATTTAGACTTACCCCCAGACTGCTCGCCATATGTTGCTGTCCTGACCTGGGTCCCCGAAATAAAATTGGGTGCAGAAAAATCATATGACCAACTTAAAAACAAAACAACATATTGGTTAAATCATAATAGCCCTCTGCCTCGAGATGTCTACTGTAAGATTCTTTTTGTGAGGAGAGTGAGTTGGGTGGGACATAGGCAAAAAATGTAACAGGGGATTCTATTGTTCCAAAATCCATGTGCAGGATTTAAACTATTTTTATAGGCCAGAAAACTATAGGCCCAATTGCGGGCAAAGGGAAACCTACAAGGGGAGGATGGTGCAGCCAGACAGATTGAGAGGAGGGGCCGACAGTGAGTGGAGCGAGTTTCCGGAAACAGTTGCAGTGGGAGTACACACATATGATAGTCAGGTAGCCCCATTGAGGGAAGGCGGTGGGCCCGCACTCCCGTTATTTAACAAATATGCACCACTTGGTTGGGGAAGGCACCTCAGTGAAGTGAACTGACTACATGATGAAGAGACTGGAAAAGAAAGGGAGCCAACCCCAATATCACAAGTAGGGGAGCATCTGGCATGTTTACCTCTAAATGATAATCAATTGACACCATGTAACCCACATCCAGTTAGATTAAAGGGTGTCCAAACTAGCAATTGGCCTATAACGGCCATTTGCACCCTCAACAACTGTCAAGGGAGCTCCTTTGAACTAGTATCCTGGAATGTGGCCGGTATATCTGCCAAATTTCAAAACACTGAGTGGCTTGAATACATTAACAGATTTAATATAATCTGTGTGCAGGAAACCTGGGAAAAAGATTACACTAATTTTCTATTAGTTGCGTATAAGTCTTTTGGGGCCCCCACAAGTAGGTCCACGGCGGGTAGAGCTAGGGGCGGTCTCCTAATACTGGTTGATCTGGGTTTGGAAGGGGTCTGGACTGAGCTAAACTGGAACTCGGAATACATGATAGGCTTACGGTTCAAAAATAGGGCCCTTAATTTAATTTTGGTCAATTTTTATAATGCGGTAGGATGTAGAGCAGGAGAATTGGATGAAAGACTTGGGTTACAGAGAGAGCAGGACCAGGGTGCAACGGCTCCACTGATTCTAATAGCCGGGGATTTTAATTGCTATCTGTGCCCGAAGTTGATACCGTTCACAGAAGACTGGTCCTCATGCAATTTTGAAGAGGGAGTACATTTTGAGCACAAAGGGGAAGGTAAGGAACTGAGTAGGGCAATGAAAAGACATATAATAGAACATTCAATGGACTTAGTAACCATCGAATCTAACAAGCAAGTTAATCCGTCCTTTAAAAGAAGGGGATGCAGCTCACATGTTGATTTTATACTAGTGTCCCAATTGCTAAAGAAGCGGCTTTTGGGATTTGCCATTGAGTGGAGTGGTTTCAGTGACCATAACCCACCAACATTGTCGGTGGCAGTGACAAATGCTAGTAAGGTTATAAGGAGTGGGGTGGGGCCAAATAGGAAGAAGGTCATGGACCAAGGTAGGCGCCTGAAATGGTCTAGGCTTAATGGAGAAAGTTTTCATAAGTCTATTGTGGAAGAGGGGAAACACCTCTTGGAGGTGTGTCTAGATCTAGCAGTGGAAGGACCCCCACTAGTGGAGGCATTTGAAGATATAGGGCGGCTGATAGAGGGCCTTATGTATACGACAGGGCAGGGCAAGAGAAAAAGATCCCAAGTGGTTTGATAGAGGGGGCTCTTTAGCTCAGAGGAATCTAATAGCAGCTCTTAAACATAAGCCAAGGGATAAACAAAGGGTTATGAGCAAACACAAATGTGGGAGGACTTGAGAGAAGCGGCAGAACAGAAGAATTTGCCCACCTTCTGGATGATAGGTAATAACTCTTGTTTCCAAGACACAAATAGCCCGCAGATGGCGTCTAATGTGCTCCCTGAACAGTGGGTGGAGCACTTCAGAGGGCTATATAACAGGGGGAATATCGAGACACAGAAGAATGAAGAGAATGGCGGGGGTGGAAGGTGGAGCTAGAATTCACTCTAGAGGTGATCATCGTGGGCATTAGGGGTCTAACTCGAAATAAGGCCCCGGGACCAGGCGGAATCCCCCCGGATCTCTTCCTAAGTAAGGTGGACCTATGGGGACCATACCTAACAAGAGTGATAAATGCTGCCATAGCCTCAGGGCTCCCCCGCTCATGGTCAACGGCAATAATTGTTCCAATTTTTCAGAAAAAGGGAATCGAGATAGCCCCCAATGCTATTGTCCTATCTCCCTGATACATGTGACTGCTAAGGTGTTGGGCCGAGTAGTTTTAAATCGTTTGATGAGCTGGGAAGATGAACATCACATCCTTACTGATGTGCAGTTTATTTAGCCTTCATGGATTTAGCCGCAGCCTTTGACTGGGTGAACAGGGAGAAGTTGTGCGCCATTATGTCTAATTTAGGGGCGGACACTGATCTCATCAAGATCTTGAGAGCTTTACATTGGAACACATCAGCCAAAGTTAGGTATAATCTGGAAGGAGGTAATACTGAGCCTTTTATCTGCACCAGTGGGGTAAGACAGGGATGTATCTTGGCTCAGTTTCTGTTCTCCCTGTATATTAATGGCATAGAAAAATCGCTAAGTAGTTTAAAAGTGGACTCACCTAGAGTAGGCAGCAGACCGATTTCCGTCTTGCTCTATGTAGACGACGCGGTCCTACTGGCACATACCCCACTGGGACTACAGCGTCTGATAGACGGTTTTGTGGATTTTATGACCATTCTAGATCTATCCGCCAACCTGACTAAATCATATGTTATGGAGGTGGCGGCCAAATCCAGAAAAAAACTCAATTATAGAATAGGCTCATTTAGCTTAGCGAAGGTACAGTCCTTTTCATACCTGGGAATTTTATTTGATAGGGGCTTACATTTTAAATTACTGATTGAGGAACAATGCAATAAGTTAATATCTAGCTCAGGGGCACTATTGAATTTTGGTCGCAGATTGGGGCGATGGTCGCCTGAGCAAATGATGACCTTATACAACTCAATTTGCTACCCAAAAGTGGCGTATGGGGCAGAACTGTGGGGGATTGCTAATGTAGCCAAGTTGCAAACAGAGGAGAATACATATCTGAGAAAGCTCCTCAAAGTCCCATAGTGTGTATCTTCCTACATCATACATGAAGAACTGGGCGTAGCGTTTATAGAGGACAGGGTCGGTAGCAGGCCCCTACTAGCATGGCTAAAGACTTGGGTTATCCCAGAAGCTAACATGACCAAAAAAATAATTATGCACTGTTTGGGGAGGGATAGGGGAATGAATATCCCATGGCTTAAGTATATAAAGGGTGTCTTGGAAAGCCTCGGCAGTGAGGACCTTTTTCTGACACCGTCTTGTATTACAAGACGGGATCAGGCTAGAGTAAATGAGATGTTTCTCAAACACGAAGCCATAGCCCGCGAATTTAAGGATGGGGACAAACAATCAGTTAAAGCCCACGTTTTAGTGAGTCCTGTGAAGGAATAGAGCCTTATCTCGCCCTCATACATAATGCCCAGGACAGATTTTTAATCACACGTTTTAGGCTCAACTTTTTACATCATCTATTAGCCGATCCGGCAGGTTTTACGAACTCAATTGAGTCAAAGGGTCCCTACGGCTGCGATCAACGATCTCCGCAGGACACCCTTCATTTTGTATTATTATGTCCATTTTATTCATTGCCCAGGCGTCGTTTTTTAGTAAATTTGCTGAAAAAGGACAAATTTAGACAAGCGAAGGAGGCCCTATTATACTTACAAATGGTCCAAGATCCCCTGACCTTACTTTCTGTGATACATTTTTTAAGATTAGCAGTCAAACTAAGAGATACCAGAGGGACCTGTTGAGTAAGATACCAGTATAATTTTGACTAATAGGTGGGGGGAGGGTTACGGGCCCAACAAATGAATTGTAACAGTTCCTGTATCTTTCTTGTTTTCTTTTAAACTGTATACGGTGTTATTTTTAAACTGCACTTTTATGGCGTTAAATGTAAAATACTCAATAAAGAACTTTGAAACTGACTAATTATGACAAAGGAGAGATGCCTTCATACCAACTGTTTTTTTAGGTTTAAAGCATTTTTTATTAAAACAAAAGAAACATGGGGAAGGGAAGTAGGAGGTCATGGTTACATACAGTACAATGAGAAAAAAAAAAAAAGAGACATGTTGCAGCAGTTCTGGTTGAAAGGGGGGAGGTCGGTGGTCCAGGAGGGGAAGAGAAGGCATAACCTGTAAGGCAATAAGGCAGTGCGCACAACCCTCCTATATTCCCCAACCTCCCAACCAAAGCTAAGCGCGAGTAGCGTCCTGCAGCACAGCGAAACACAACGCAGTCCCTCCAAGCCCCCGTCCCCAGGAAAAGGAAAAAGAAGAAAACAATACCCCAACATCCCCGTCCAATAGCCCGTAATAGAAACATCCACCCCAAACAGCCTACCCCCATCCCCCAGTCCCCCCAACCCCATCCCTCTTAATCCGCTGGGGCCGCCGGTGGCGTCAGCCTAAGAAGGCGCAGGTACCTCGGACATGTGAGCTCTCGGAATTCCGTGGACAGTAGTGCCAAGAAGGGGTGCCAGAGCTCCTCAAACTGATCTACATTTCCAGCCACTGTGAGCGACATCTTCTCCATACCCAGTACCTGCCAGAGTCTATGTAGCCAGCCAGTGATAGAGGGGGCAGTGGGGGTGCGCCAGTGGACAAGGATATTTTGAACCGCTGAGCCTAGCGCAATAGCAATCTGTCTACCCCTGCGGGACTTCAGCGGGTACATCAAGTCATTGGGAAGGCCTAGCAGGACGTATGCCGGGAAGCGCGGGAGTTCAATCTCAAAGTGTCTATCCACCTCATCTAAGACCTCTTTCCAATAAGCAGTCAGTACCGGGCACCCCCAAAGAATGTGCGATAGAGTACCCTCCTGTCCGCAGCCCCGCCAGCATCCCTTGTCGGCGAGTTTGTGCATCTCATAGAGCCTCTCCGGGGTGTAATACCAGTAGGTGGACACCTTGGTAAAGGTCTCCGTCAGCCCAGTGTGGTACGCAGAGTGCCTCGCCCGATATGCGATCCTGTCCCACTCCTTGTGGCTCAGGGCCCTGCCCAACTCTCTGTGCCAGCGCTCCCTCCCCGGATTGTGGTAATGAAACGGCGGGGGTTGGAGACATTTATACAGATCAGTAATAAGCTTGGCATCCGAGGTCCGGGTCACCAGCCACCGCTCGTAAGGTGTGATTTGACGGGCTGCGACGTCGCGCACTTGGGGTTGGAGAGCCCAGTGACGGACCTGCATGTAGCGCAGTCTGTCTACCTCCGTCAGACCAAATTCCTGTCGGAGTTGTTGGAAAGGAAGCACGCCCTCCGGCCCGTAAATCTGAAAGAGCACCCTGCAACCTGCACTCACCCAGTGGGAAAAAGCTCCCGGTTCTAAGCCCGGAGTAAAGTCCGGGTTACCAACTATGGGTGTAAACGGTGATGGGAAGGTAGTTAGCTCGCGGAGCTCACAAACCGCATCCCACACTCGCAGGGGAACCCGGGTGACAAAGGAGGCGTAGAGATTAGCCGGGCGATGTGCGCGCCGCAGGAATGGAACCTCTTGAAGGGTGCGTCCCGCTACCGCTTGATCCTGAAAGAGCCAGTGCTTGTCAGATTCCCACCTGCTCCATTCCACCAAATACCGGAGTTGCGCCGCTTGAAAATACTTCCGGAGATCCGGAACACCAAGACCCCCCGCCTCCGGAGCAAGCGTGGAGAGAACCCTCTTCATCCGAGGCCTGCGGCCTTGCCACACGAAGCGGGAGATGTCAGCCTGCGCTTGCTGTATCTAACCCACAGGGGGCTGGAGAGGTAGAGCGCGAAAAAGATACAAGATCTGAGGCAGCACCGTCATCTTCACCGCCGCGATACGACCCAGCCACGAGAGCAGGCCCTTGCTCCATCGGCCGAGTTCCTCCTTAATCTTCTTGCTAAGGGAAGAGTAGTTAGCTTTGACCATTTCAGGCAGCGAAGGCGCCAGCAGGATCCCCAGGTATGGCACCGTGGACGAGGACCACTGCATGGGGAAAAGACGCTGGAGGTCTCTCCTGGTGTCCGCGGAGAGCGACACGTCCAGGGCAGCCGATTTGGACATGTTCATTTTAAAGCCGGCCACACGTGCAAAGGCGTTCAGTTCCTGGACGCAAGCAGGGAGTGACCGCCTGGGGTCATCCAGGGTCAGCAGGACATCGTCCGCATACAGGCTAACAGTATGGGTATACTGACCCATCTTAACCCCAATAGCGTCCGGATTGTCGCGAATCCTCTGGGCAAACGGCTCCATGTAGAGGGCGAACAAGAGCGGTGAGAGGGGGCAGCCCTGTCTCGTACCACGCTCAATGACAAAACTACTAGAGCTGTGCCCATTGACCCGCACCGATGCTGATGGTCTCTTATAACAATTGAAGACCATGGTGCGGAACTTCTCGCCGATCCCCAGTTTCCCGAGAACCAGCTCAAGGTACGGCCAATGAACCCTATCAAAGGCCTTCTCCGCATCGACCGACAGTAACATCCTTTCCCCCGGGACGCGCGAGGCCTTTTCTAATACGTGCGTCACTCTCTTGGTGTTGTCGACTGTCTGTCTACCGGGTACAAAACCAGCCTGGTCCGCCTCCACCAGGCCCGGTAGGTGCAGGCCAAGTCTGGCCGCCAGGATCCCTGTGTAGAGCTTAAGATCCACATTCAGAAGCGAGATAGGCCTATATGAACCACACAGGGTCCGGTCCTTCCCGGGTTTCGGAATAACCGACACAGTCGCGGAAAGAAGGTCCGGCGGGATAGCCCCCGGTTCGGAGAAAGAGTTGAACAGGCGAGCCAGGATAGGCGCCACAGTGGAGCAGAAGGTCTTGTAGAACAAGGCCGTGTAGCCATCCGGGCCCGGGGCTTTACCGTGTTTCAATCGTGCTATAGCGGAGATGACTTCCTCCACATGGATGTCCCTCTCTAGGTGGTCCGCCTGGGCGGGCTCTAGTACCGGGAGGGTCACAGACTCCAGATAGTCCTCAGCGTCTCCCGGTGAGGAGGGTTCCGCGGCATACAGCGCCTCGTAAAAGCTACGAAAGGAATCCGCCACCTCCGCGTCACCGGAAACCGAAACCCCGTCTGCACCCACTAGCTCCTTCACTACATTGCGTTGCTGCGCAGCCCTTAGCCGATGGGCCAGGAGCTTACCGCATCTGTCCCCGCCCGTATAAAAGGCATGCTTCAGACGCAACGCTGCGTATTCCGCCCGATCTAGGTCTAGCGCAGAGAGGAGTTTCCTCGCCGCTTTCAGCTGCCTCCAAACTCGAGGAGCCCCTGTTCGGCGGTGAACCTGCTCAAGTTCCCTGACCTGCGCAGTCAGTTCGTCCCTCTTACATTGCCGCTCTCTGTTCTCGGCCGAGGAAATGGAGATAAATTCCCCCCTGAGGACCGCCTTCAAGGCTGCCCACTGCGTCGCTAGAGACGTGACGGAGTTGCCATTGTGGACCAGATAATCCTGAATGACCTCCTCCACTCGCTTCACCACCGACTTCTTATGTAGAAGAGTATCCCGAAGCCGCCACATCCCTCTGGAGGGGGAGGCCGCCGGCCAAGCACAGACTCCGGAAACCGGTCCGTGATCGGACAGGGACAAGACCCCGATGTCTGCCGCCATGGCGGCCGTGCGCAGCGGTCCGCTCACCAAGAGGTAGTCCAACCGCGAATAAGTGCGGTGCGCGTGGGAGAAATAGGAATAGTCCCTATCGGTGGGGTGCGTAGCACGCCCAACTGTTTTTTTGAAGGACTTGAGATCACATGTTCACGCTGCATGGAGTCTATGGGATCATGGAATCTGTGGTCAGCAGTAGAACACACATAGGTTTTGGGTGAAAAAAGCAAACAGCAAGTGTACAACTTTCTTCTCTTGGCATAACACCTGTTAAATTGTAGTGTTTTTACACATCAAGAAAGAAAAGTCTGAATTAAGTCTGCTACTTGCTAAAGTTTATTCTATGAAGAGTTCACGATTCAACAAAAGCAGATATATAAATAAATTTGTCATAGGAAGCAGCCAAGTAATCAATATGTTTCCTTCCTGTCAATGAGGCATCTTTAAGTTTGAGATTCTCAATGTTTAATTTGATCCTGTGATATGACAGATTTTATAGGTCCTATTAAAGTCAATATTATCATATACTACATGTAAAGTTTAATGAAATTCCAAATTGGACCAATGATATGTGACCAACTTTTGCAAAAACACAGTTTCTAGTTAATATTGTAGAGGACCAGATTGTGGAGAATAGGTTAGTTCTCTAAAATACATCTTAATAGAATAGGAAGTAGCCTGGAAAATGTCCAGTATACACTTCTAAAGGAGTGTGCATTAGGCAGAGTGGTGGAGCTAACTGATGCCCCCGCCACCCCATCAATATTTATTGGTGTCCACTTAGGATTTAGTATCAAAGTGAAAGCAAAACACCTGTTAGGCATATACACAGAACAACTGAACTGCCAATCAGCATTTAAACCTTTGAATAATCAAGGGGTAGGAGCAAAGGGCGGTGTTGCCTTACATTCAGAGCTTCTGACCTTGGAACTGCTAGGAAAGATTGAGGTTCCAGCCTTGCCTCAACATTCTGGGGCTTACTTGCAAGCCCCTTGTGATGCACCACTGGCGCAATCTCCTGCCCCATATTTACAAGGACACACAAAGTCACCCTGCGTTGCTTTTCCTGTCCTTTTAAAAATGGCCCCTTCTCACACAACAATTTGCGTGAAAGGGGCGTGACATGGGAGTTGCTGTGGGTGTTTCCATGCAACACCCATGAAGTCTGCAGCATTTCCAGATTTATGAGAATTTGGAAACCTGGTAATGCGTCACAATGCTATGCCACCCGAGGGATGACAAAGCGATGTGCAACGAGTAGAAATCTTACATTTCTCATCCTTTTTTCCTCTTTCTAGGGGTACTGCATCCTGCAGTACACAAAGGAAGAGTAAATCACCTCTTTTTATTGTTTTTGTTCTTGTTTTTGTGCAGGAAGGTACACCTTCCTGCAAAGAAACAATCTCCCTGGAACACAGGTACCCTTGCACCATGTCGCAGGGGTGCCTGCATGGCGCATGGCAGCTGATTGGGAGCCAGCTCAGGGGAACCCACAGGGATGCGTCATATTGTTGTAAACACAAAGTATCCCTGTGTTTTGAAAGTGCAGCAGTGTGGTGCAGCCAAAGGGCTTGTGGTACTGCGCTGCAGCATTTTCTTATAAATAAGACCCTCTGTGTTTCAGGGCGAATAATTGTTTTCCCGGTTCCTAAGAAAATATGTAATATAATTCGGTGCTCATGTAAAGTGCTATGATACTTTTTGTCCAAATCTGAGTGCTATAAAATTGCTAAAAACCTGAAATGCTGCCAAAACAGACATAAAATCTGCTGTCAGAATGTTGCTGGACTAGCAGGACAGCAATATTTTACAGGTTTTCACAGATCTACTTTGAAAAGGGCATACATAGCTTGGGTATGACAGTCACCATTAAAGTGCCCTTAGTTACCTTCCATTGATTTTTCCTCTCAAGGGTGTTTTAAAAGTGAAGGTGATTTTGTCTCAAGCAAGAGTCAAAATGATGAGTTATCTCCTCCCAGACTAAGTGGGCTCATTTTGCTCAGGTAAAAGTTGATATATTAATAGTATTTTGATTTTTATTTATGTGGAAAAATAGTACCAATGGTGCACAGCTCTGTTTGAAAGCTCCTGTAGACAACTAGATGAGACTTCAATAGAGGAAGTTGAGGCTGTAGCGATGCCTCAAGTCATTTGATGCTACAGCAACAAATGATTGACATAATGCTGAGTGAATCAAACATTCACCCCCAGTCAAGAGATCTGGGTTAAATCTATTATTTTTCTGCTCACTACGCCACCCCAGTTTGGACCCAGCCAAATGCAAATCAGTCTTGACCCTGCTCCTCATGGGAACAGTCCAGCCTGAACTGCTAAGTTGACGCCTCACTGGACCGGAAACAAGCATCCTGGGACCGGTTTCGGGGTTTGACCCCTCATCAGCCAGGCTATCTTGAATTCAGTGGCACAGCGAGAAAATCATTTGGTGGCACAAACTTCACGCAGAAGGGACAGCCAAATATTCAGTAAATCTTGTATAGAAAATATTGTTTTTTTCATATTATGCAACAAAAGCTTACCACCCCTCTTTTGTAGTGTAAATAAGCAGGACAATTTTCACCCACTTTGAGCTGAATACTTATTGGTTCTTTGAACTATTATTAGTGGTGTCCAAATTAATGTGTATATGTATTTTATTGGATTCATGTGTGTGTGTGTGTGTTTGTGTGTGCATGTGTGTGTGGGTAAGTGTGTGTGATGGAGCAAGGTGGTGAAACAAAATTTTGTGTACCCCTTGTGAAATCATACTCCAATAACAATAACTCGTGTTAATGAAATGGCGTGCATGTATAACCTACGTAGAATAATAAATGCACCTACACAAATACACATGGGAAATTAATCTTGCTTGTGTTGCAATCATAATCAACTAATTATGTGATTTTGTCATGTCCTAAACTAATAAGCAGCTGTAAATTAATGGAATGCGGCATAAATGTGCTTCGTTTATGTGTCTTTGTGTAAAAACGCGAAAATAAAGTAAGTATATTTCGCTTAAATGCAGCTTTTTGCTAGGTAAATACTAATTGGGAAATCTTTAGTAAGGGGGAGGTAAACAGAAGGGTTAATTGATTTAAATTAACGTTCATTTGTGTTTGTTTCTATGATAGTTCCCATTTCTGAGTCGTGAGGCCTAAGAGAAAATGGATATAATAAACCAAAGAAAATTAAACATACAATTTTGTTCATAAGCTAGAAAAACTCATTCCAACCTACGATATTGCTCATAAATAGCGTTTTATTCAATCAATTCAGAGAAAATTGTTTCAAAGGACTTAATACATTTTATACAGTACTACACCATTATATCTACAGGACACGACGGACTTTATCAATAAACTTGAGCCTATAGAATTCTGTAAGGGCAGGGACATACTGGTCACCTTGGATGTCAATGCCCTTTACACCCAGATTCCGCAGGATGAAGCCATAGCAGTCCTTACACATTTCCTGGAGCTAAGAACTAGACCAGTACAGGTACCAACCAAATTCTTGATTGATCTGGCATCCTTTGCCCTAAAAAAGAATTATTTTTGTTTTGGGAACGATTTTTATTTTCAGATAAAAGGAGTAGCGATGGGGTGTCCCTTCGCCCCTGAATTGGCTGTTCTTTTTATGGCTCTCTATGAGGACACTTTCGTTTACAACAATAACCCCTTCAAAGATCTCATTGGAGCGTGGCTACGCTTCATTGACGATGTTTTTATGGTGTGGAAGGGCACTGAGGACGAACTGGAAAGCTTTTATAACTGGTTGAACGCACGGACAGGGGATATAAAATTCAGCATATCCTCATCGAAAGAAAAAATATCCTTCTTGGATGTGGAAGTCTTCCCTAATGAAGGAAATTTATCCACATCGCTCTTCGTGAAGCCAACAGATAGGAATAAAGCCCTTCTTTTTTCAAGAAACCACCCTAGGAGTCTGCGAGAGAACTTACCACTGGGGCAATTCCTTCGTATCCGAAGGAATTGTGCCCTGAATGAGGATTACAAACATCATGCAAACAACCTAGTGACAAAGCTATGCGATCGTGGATACCCTAGGAAATTGGTTTCCAACTGCATGAAAAGGGCACGGTGGACTCCAAGGGAGACCCTCCTGGAAAGACGTATCAAGCCTCAGCTGAAACGCCAGGTGTGCGTCACAACGTTCTGTCCCAATGCCAATCAGCTAAAGAAAGTGATAAATCAAAACTGGCACCTCGTGAAAAACCTTGAAGAATGCTTAAAGGAACCCCCCCTTTTTGCGTTCAAAAAAGATAAAAGCATTGCCAATTTTGTAGTAAGAGCAGCCACCCCCAGACAAGCACCTCCGACCATCAGACAAATGATGGGACTAAATCCGATCACAGGGCACCATAAATGTGGTACCTGTGTATGTTGCGAGTCCACGATAGAGGGATCTCTGTTCCAGCACAGAGGCATCTCATGGAAACATGACACCCACAGTAACTGTAAATCGAAATATGTGGTGTATGGGATCGTCTGTCCCTGTGGACTCCTGTACATCGGGAAAACCAATCAAGAGGTAAGACAAAGGATTTCCCAACATAAATCCAGATTAAAAAATCGTGTTGAAACAGCTCCATTGGTAAACCATTGGAACAGACTGGGCCATCAAATTAAAGACCTTCAATGGACCATAATCTCCAAGGTGGAGCGCGACCCCAGAGGAGGAGACTGGGATGCCAGACTCTCCAAAAGGGAGGCGCTCCTAATTGTGAAGTTCAACACGGCCGTCACTGGCCTCAATGAACTATCAGAGATTTATAAACTCTGAAGTGCCTGTTGACTTTCTGCCTTTCTACTGGCCTCACCTGTCCGCCTCTATATTGTGCCTGTAGGATGAACTAATACCAGTACCCGTTGTTTAACCGGTACACTGTCTGTTGATTGCAGGATTCATGCGCAGGTAGTGCAACACTGCAACCTTTCTCAGCGCCCACGCGCCAGAGAGTAGCGTCCCACGTGGATTCTGCTATATTACTGGACCACACACCGATCACGCTATCCACAGCGCATGCGCGAAGGATCAGCGCTCCGGAGACGCCGAACGAAACGAGGAGACTCCGTCCCGTAGGTGCGTTGTTATTTCATCTCAAACGCGGAGCATTTCAATGCTTGTGTCATCCCGTTTTGAGGGCCCCGTGGTGACTTACATTTTGTGGCTCTATTGCAGGAGTCGAAAGATTATCTTCCAGCATTCGTCCAAACTCGTGTAGGACGTCTGATTTCCAAATTGAAAAGCCTACTTTGTACAGGTATGATTCCCCATTGACCCTGTGTTTGTAGATCTAGGGTACCTGTCCCCCAGGGTGGTTTTCAATTCCTTATGCTTCGCCACTTGTCTTTACCCACAGGCACCCCTGACCTCGTCCGTCTCCCCGTTCTAACTTTGATAGCGGATAACCACTTAGTCCCCGGTCCACTTTGATCAAGCAAGGTAAGAACTGGTCCTCCTCTGCTTTTGTCAATGTGTTTATGCCTAGCCTTAACACTGGAGGCTAATTGCTGCCCTTAAATCCTTAGTGTGACTACGCCCTCCCCCACAGTGAGCGCTACCCACCGCATCCCAGCTCTCTACACCTGTCAAGTGGCCTAGCAGACCAGTATGGTAAGCTGTGCGAGAGAATCGGTCTTGATGCTGAAAGGTTACTTATAAAGGTCTCGAGTATAAACCTGACATGGAGATATTTTTCTTTCTAGATACCCCCCCTGGCCCTGATGAGAGTCCTCCCATTGCACAGGACTCGATACGCGTAGGCCCTCTGCAAAGTGCTGCTCTCTCTAAAAAGTGAAAAACTTAAACAAATGAGAACTCGAATGCTTTAACCTGTGTATATACAATGTGTGACATTATTTAAGTTGTCCATGAGTAATCCCGTGTTGTATATATATGTATAGATAGATGGTATATTACAGATGAGTATTGGTTGAGCAGCCTTTGTTTCTTTCTTTCTGAATTCTTTTCTTTTCCCTTTTGATAATTCTTTAAGTTATGTACATATGGATGTCTGATTTTGTATGTGTGTGATATGAAAGACTAGTTGAATGAGTGTTGTATAATATAATGGTGTAGTACTGTATAAAATGTATTAAGTCCTTTGAAACAATTTTCTCTGAATTGATTGAATAAAACGCTATTTATGAGCAATATCGTAGGTTGGAATGAGTTTTTCTAGCTTATGAACAAAATTGTATGTTTAATTTACACATCAGTTTTGGCATTTTCTTTGGTTTATTATGTTCAATGCTCAGCCTAACTGATTAAGAGCAAACTCGTCGCTGTTCATTGAGTTTTTAGCGGGATTTTTCTCGCGAAGTTTCTCTGTTTGTCACATCTTTTGTGATTAAGGGGAATTATTTCTCCTTCCCTACACGGACTTCAGGTACACTCGGATCCTAGGTCCTACACGAAACGCAGTCTCCCCTCCCACCCCCTTTTTTCTGGAGCTTTAACCATCCTTGTGGTGTTATCTCTAGTCCTTCATGGCAGAAAAGGACACTCTAGCCTTTTCTGAAGACCATTTAAAAGATCTCTTAAGCAACCCACCGGTTTTCTCCTCAGTGACCCTCAGTGTCTCGGCCACTTCACAGAATGAGACAGATAAACTACTTAGGTTGAGAAAAAAACAAATTAGAACGGACCTACATGGTCATTTCCTTTTACAACATTTAAGGGAAGGTACGATCCCGGGTGGTCTTCAAATTAAAAACATTCCGTCATCTTTACGGAAGACCCTATATTTAAAAAAGGTTTCAGTCAAATAGAAACCAAATGCAGTAGGGACCTTATGGTCCTCACTGTAGAAACAGCGGTAAGAATTTCTAGACAAGAACTTGAACAAATAGCCCAACTGGAGTCTGAGATACTTGGCAATCCTGCGATAGTTGATGCCAAGGCCTTAATAGATAAAGTAGCTAAAGAAATACAAGATTTCAAAGATTATAGCGTGACTCAAAAAACCAACCAGTTCGAGAAGGACAAAAAGAACTTTTCCCTCGAAAACGTTTACCCCTTTCTACAAACTGATTTTTACACCAAACCTGATTCTAGGCGCTATTTATCAGGGAACCGTGGCAGATCACGTAATCAATTTATAACTTTCTCAGATACTTCATCTTCAGGCGGTGAAAGTGACAATAGCGGAAATAGCGGCAGTGGTGGACAAACGAATAGGAACCGAAAATGGAATCGGAACCAGCAACAACAGACCAATGCTCAAAATCCTTTTTTAGGGAGAGGCCAAACACGCCCGAGGGCGAAAGTACAATGGGAAATGAGAACCAGGCGTCAACACTATCAAAACCAGTAGTATCACCCATTTTTAACCTCTCACCAAAAACACTTACTGTTGCAGAAGAGAGTGTCCTTTCCAAGGGACTCTCTTTTGTACCATCTAAACGGACCGACTTTACTCGAATGAAAACTGAGTTTATTGAGTTTTGCCGCAAATTAAGACTAGCAACTTTTTTCGCGGATAACCCCAGTGCTGCCACTCCTGAAGTCACAGGGCTCCGGAATAAATCCACTTTTTGCCCGCCTGGGCATAAAATTCCAAAGGAGATACTAGTTTTTGAGAAAACTGTATTGTCAGCTATTTCGGCCATGGAATCACAGAAAACATTTGTCAAATTTAATACCTCACTAGAAGAAAAGAAAGCTCTCGCAGACTTAAGGAATGATGCCACTATCACCATAAAGCAAGCCGATAAGGGCGGAGCTATAGTGGTGTGGGACACTGCCAACTATAATGAGGAAGTCCTGAGGCAATTAAATGATCAGGAATGTTATAAGAAAATTCAGAAAGATCCCACATCTGAATTACAGAACCAGTTGTTCTCGATCATTAGAGAAGGCTCTGATCAAGGGTTTGTAGGCCCAAAAGAACTGGAATTCCTACAGAAAAAACATCCTAAGATACCTTTATTTTATATCCTGCCAAAGGTACATAAAGATGCAAACAAACCCCCCGGAAGACCAATTGTAGCAGGCTGTGATTCATTACTCGAGCCCATCGCCAAATATGTCGATGTGTTCTTGAAAGAATTCATGAGCCTAGTAAAATCATATCTACAGGACACGACGGACTTTATCAATAAACTTGAGCCTATAGAATTCTGTAAGGGCAGGGACATACTGGTCACCTTGGATGTCAATGCCCTTTACACCCAGATTCCGCAGGATGAAGCCATAGCAGTCCTTACACATTTCCTGGAGCTAAGAACTAGACCAGTACAGGTACCAACCAAATTCTTGATTGATCTGGCATCCTTTGCCCTAAAAAAGAATTATTTTTGTTTTGGGAACGATTTTTATTTTCAGATAAAAGGAGTAGCGATGGGGTGTCCCTTCGCCCCTGAATTGGCTGTTCTTTTTATGGCTCTCTATGAGGACACTTTCGTTTACAACAATAACCCCTTCAAAGATCTCATTGGAGCGTGGCTACGCTTCATTGACGATGTTTTTATGGTGTGGAAGGGCACTGAGGACGAACTGGAAAGCTTTTATAACTGGTTGAACGCACGGACAGGGGATATAAAATTCAGCATATCCTCATCGAAAGAAAAAATATCCTTCTTGGATGTGGAAGTCTTCCCTAATGAAGGAAATTTATCCACATCGCTCTTCGTGAAGCCAACAGATAGGAATAAAGCCCTTCTTTTTTCAAGCAACCACCCTAGGAGTCTGCGAGAGAACTTACCACTGGGGCAATTCCTTCGTATCCGAAGGAATTGTGCCCTGAATGAGGATTACAAACATCATGCAAACAACCTAGTGACAAAGCTATGCGATCGTGGATACCCTAGGAAATTGGTTTCCAACTGCATGAAAAGGGCACGGTGGACTCCAAGGGAGACCCTCCTGGAAAGACGTATCAAGCCTCAGCTGAAACGCCAGGTGTGCGTCACAACGTTCTGTCCCAATGCCAATCAGCTAAAGAAAGTGATAAATCAAAACTGGCACCTCGTGAAAAACCTTGAAGAATGCTTAAAGGAACCCCCCCTTTTTGCGTTCAAAAAAGATAAAAGCATTGCCAATTTTGTAGTAAGAGCAGCCACCCCCAGACAAGCACCTCCGACCATCAGACAAATGATGGGACTAAATCCGATCACAGGGCACCATAAATGTGGTACCTGTGTATGTTGCGAGTCCACGATAGAGGGATCTCTGTTCCAGCACAGAGGCATCTCATGGAAACATGACACCCACAGTAACTGTAAATCGAAATATGTGGTGTATGGGATCGTCTGTCCCTGTGGACTCCTGTACATCGGGAAAACCAATCAAGAGGTAAGACAAAGGATTTCCCAACATAAATCCAGATTAAAAAATCGTGTTGAAACAGCTCCATTGGTAAACCATTGGAACAGACTGGGCCATCAAATTAAAGACCTTCAATGGACCATAATCTCCAAGGTGGAGCGCGACCCCAGAGGAGGAGACTGGGATGCCAGACTCTCCAAAAGGGAGGCGCTCCTAATTGTGAAGTTCAACACGGCCGTCACTGGCCTCAATGAACTATCAGAGATTTATAAACTCTGAAGTGCCTGTTGACTTTCTGCCTTTCTACTGGCCTCACCTGTCCGCCTCTATATTGTGCCTGTAGGATGAACTAATACCAGTACCCGTTGTTTAACCGGTACACTGTCTGTTGATTGCAGGATTCATGCGCAGGTAGTGCAACACTGCAACCTTTCTCAGCGCCCACGCGCCAGAGAGTAGCGTCCCACGTGGATTCTGCTATATTACTGGACCACACACCGATCACGCTATCCACAGCGCATGCGCGAAGGATCAGCGCTCCGGAGACGCCGAACGAAACGAGGAGACTCCGTCCCGTAGGTGCGTTGTTATTTCATCTCAAACGCGGAGCATTTCAATGCTTGTGTCATCCCGTTTTGAGGGCCCCGTGGTGACTTACATTTTGTGGCTCTATTGCAGGAGTCGAAAGATTATCTTCCAGCATTCGTCCAAACTCGTGTAGGACGTCTGATTTCCAAATTGAAAAGCCTACTTTGTACAGGTATGATTCCCCATTGACCCTGTGTTTGTAGATCTAGGGTACCTGTCCCCCAGGGTGGTTTTCAATTCCTTATGCTTCGCCACTTGTCTTTACCCACAGGCACCCCTGACCTCGTCCGTCTCCCCGTTCTAACTTTGATAGCGGATAACCACTTAGTCCCCGGTCCACTTTGATCAAGCAAGGTAAGAACTGGTCCTCCTCTGCTTTTGTCAATGTGTTTATGCCTAGCCTTAACACTGGAGGCTAATTGCTGCCCTTAAATCCTTAGTGTGACTACGCCCTCCCCCACAGTGAGCGCTACCCACCGCATCCCAGCTCTCTACACCTGTCAAGTGGCCTAGCAGACCAGTAGGGTAAGCTGTGCGAGAGAATCGGTCTTGATGCTGAAAGGTTACTTATAAAGGTCTCGAGTATAAACCTGACATGGAGATATTTTTCTTTCTAGATACCCCCCCTGGCCCTGATGAGAGTCCTCCCATTGCACAGGACTCGAAACGCGTAGGCCCTCTGCAAAGTGCTGCTCTCTCTAAAAAGTGAAAAACTTAAACAAATGAGAACTCGAATGCTTTAACCTGTGTATATACAATGTGTGACATTATTTAAGTTGTCCACGAGTAATCCCGTGTTGTATATATATGTATAGATAGATGGTATATTACAGATGAGTATTGGTTGAGCAGCCTTTGTTTCTTTCTTTCTGAATTCTTTTCTTTTCCCTTTTGATAATTCTTTAAGTTATGTACATATGGATGTCTGATTTTGTATGTGTGTGATATGAAAGACTAGTTGAATGAGTGTTGTATAATATAATGGTGTAGTACTGTATAAAATGTATTAAGTCCTTTGAAACAATTTTCTCTGAATTGATTGAATAAAACGCTATTTATGAGCAATATCGTAGGTTGGAATGAGTTTTTCTAGCTTATGAACAAAATTGTATGTTTAATTTACACATCAGTTTTGGCATTTTCTTTGGTTTATTATGTTCAATGCTCAGCCTAACTGATTAAGAGCAAACTCGTCGCTGTTCATTGAGTTTTTAGCGGGATTTTTCTCGCGAAGTTTCTCTGTTTGTCACATCTTTTGTGATTAAGGGGAATTATTTCTCCTTCCCTACACGGACTTCAGGTACACTCGGATCCTAGGTCCTACACGAAACGCAGTCTCCCCTCCCACCCCCTTTTTTCTGGAGCTTTAACCATCCTTGTGGTGTTATCTCTAGTCCTTCATGGCAGAAAAGGACACTCTAGCCTTTTCTGAAGACCATTTAAAAGATCTCTTAAGCAACCCACCGGTTTTCTCCTCAGTGACCCTCAGTGTCTCGGCCACTTCACAGAATGAGACAGATAAACTACTTAGGTTGAGAAAAAAACAAATTAGAACGGACCTACATGGTCATTTCCTTTTACAACATTTAAGGGAAGGTACGATCCCGGGTGGTCTTCAAATTAAAAACATTCCGGTCATCTTTACGGAAGACCCTATATTTAAAAAAGGTTTCAGTCAAATAGAAACCAAATGCAGTAGGGACCTTATGGTCCTCACTGTAGAAACAGCGGTAAGAATTTCTAGACAAGAACTTGAACAAATAGCCCAACTGGAGTCTGAGATACTTGGCAATCCTGCGATAGTTGATGCCAAGGCCTTAATAGATAAAGTAGCTAAAGAAATACAAGATTTCAAAGATTATAGCGTGACTCAAAAAACCAACCAGTTCGAGAAGGACAAAAAGAACTTTTCCCTCGAAAACGTTTACCCCTTTCTACAAACTGATTTTTACACCAAACCTGATTCTAGGCGCTATTTATCAGGGAACCGTGGCAGATCACGTAATCAATTTATAACTTTCTCAGATACTTCATCTTCAGGCGGTGAAAGTGACAATAGCGGAAATAGCGGCAGTGGTGGACAAACGAATAGGAACCGAAAATGGAATCGGAACCAGCAACAACAGACCAATGCTCAAAATCCTTTTTTAGGGAGAGGCCAAACACGCCCGAGGGCGAAAGTACAATGGGAAATGAGAACCAGGCGTCAACACTATCAAAACCAGTAGTATCACCCATTTTTAACCTCTCACCAAAAACACTTACTGTTGCAGAAGAGAGTGTCCTTTCCAAGGGACTCTCTTTTGTACCATCTAAACGGACCGACTTTACTCGAATGAAAACTGAGTTTATTGAGTTTTGCCGCAAATTAAGACTAGCAACTTTTTTCGCGGATAACCCCAGTGCTGCCACTCCTGAAGTCACAGGGCTCCGGAATAAATCCACTTTTTGCCCGCCTGGGCATAAAATTCCAAAGGAGATACTAGTTTTTGAGAAAACTGTATTGTCAGCTATTTCGGCCATGGAATCACAGAAAACATTTGTCAAATTTAATACCTCACTAGAAGAAAAGAAAGCTCTCGCAGACTTAAGGAATGATGCCACTATCACCATAAAGCAAGCCGATAAGGGCGGAGCTATAGTGGTGTGGGACACTGCCAACTATAATGAGGAAGTCCTGAGGCAATTAAATGATCAGGAATGTTATAAGAAAATTCAGAAAGATCCCACATCTGAATTACAGAACCAGTTGTTCTCGATCATTAGAGAAGGCTCTGATCAAGGGTTTGTAGGCCCAAAAGAACTGGAATTCCTACAGAAAAAACATCCTAAGATACCTTTATTTTATATCCTGCCAAAGGTACATAAAGATGCAAACAAACCCCCCGGAAGACCAATTGTAGCAGGCTGTGATTCATTACTCGAGCCCATCGCCAAATATGTCGATGTGTTCTTGAAAGAATTCATGAGCCTAGTAAAATCATATCTACAGGACACGACGGACTTTATCAATAAACTTGAGCCTATAGAATTCTGTAAGGGCAGGGACATACTGGTCACCTTGGATGTCAATGCCCTTTACACCCAGATTCCGCAGGATGAAGCCATAGCAGTCCTTACACATTTCCTGGAGCTAAGAACTAGACCAGTACAGGTACCAACCAAATTCTTGATTGATCTGGCATCCTTTGCCCTAAAAAAGAATTATTTTTGTTTTGGGAACGATTTTTATTTTCAGATAAAAGGAGTAGCGATGGGGTGTCCCTTCGCCCCTGAATTGGCTGTTCTTTTTATGGCTCTCTATGAGGACACTTTCGTTTACAACAATAACCCCTTCAAAGATCTCATTGGAGCGTGGCTACGCTTCATTGACGATGTTTTTATGGTGTGGAAGGGCACTGAGGACGAACTGGAAAGCTTTTATAACTGGTTGAACGCACGGACAGGGGATATAAAATTCAGCATATCCTCATCGAAAGAAAAAATATCCTTCTTGGATGTGGAAGTCTTCCCTAATGAAGGAAATTTATCCACATCGCTCTTCGTGAAGCCAACAGATAGGAATAAAGCCCTTCTTTTTTCAAGCAACCACCCTAGGGGTCTGCGAGAGAACTTACCACTGGGGCAATTCCTTCGTATCCGAAGGAATTGTGCCCTGAATGAGGATTACAAACATCATGCAAACAACCTAGTGACAAAGCTATGCGATCGTGGATACCCTAGGAAATTGGTTTCCAACTGCATGAAAAGGGCACGGTGGACTCCAAGGGAGACCCTCCTGGAAAGACGTATCAAGCCTCAGCTGAAACGCCAGGTGTGCGTCACAACGTTCTGTCCCAATGCCAATCAGCTAAAGAAAGTGATAAATCAAAACTGGCACCTCGTGAAAAACCTTGAAGAATGCTTAAAGGAACCCCCCCTTTTTGCGTTCAAAAAAGATAAAAGCATTGCCAATTTTGTAGTAAGAGCAGCCACCCCCAGACAAGCACCTCCGACCATCAGACAAATGATGGGACTAAATCCGATCACAGGGCACCATAAATGTGGTACCTGTGTATGTTGCGAGTCCACGATAGAGGGATCTCTGTTCCAGCACAGAGGCATCTCATGGAAACATGACACCCACAATAACTGTAAATCGAAATATGTGGTGTATGGGATCGTCTGTCCCTGTGGACTCCTGTACATCGGGAAAACCAATCAAGAGGTAAGACAAAGGATTTCCCAACATAAATCCAGATTAAAAAATCGTGTTGAAACAGCTCCATTGGTAAACCATTGGAACAGACTGGGCCATCAAATTAAAGACCTTCAATGGACCATAATCTCCAAGGTGGAGCGCGACCCCAGAGGAGGAGACTGGGATGCCAGACTCTCCAAAAGGGAGGCGCTCCTAATTGTGAAGTTCAACACGGCCGTCACTGGCCTCAATGAACTATCAGAGATTTATAAACTCTGAAGTGCCTGTTGACTTTCTGCCTTTCTACTGGCCTCACCTGTCCGCCTCTATATTGTGCCTGTAGGATGAACTAATACCAGTACCCGTTGTTTAACCGGTACACTGTCTGTTGATTGCAGGATTCATGCGCAGGTAGTGCAACACTGCAACCTTTCTCAGCGCCCACGCGCCAGAGAGTAGCGTCCCACGTGGATTCTGCTATATTACTGGACCACACACCGATCACGCTATCCACAGCGCATGCGCGAAGGATCAGCGCTCCGGAGACGCCGAACGAAACGAGGAGACTCCGTCCCGTAGGTGCGTTGTTATTTCATCTCAAACGCGGAGCATTTCAATGCTTGTGTCATCCCGTTTTGAGGGCCCCGTGGTGACTTACATTTTGTGGCTCTATTGCAGGAGTCGAAAGATTATCTTCCAGCATTCGTCCAAACTCGTGTAGGACGTCTGATTTCCAAATTGAAAAGCCTACTTTGTACAGGTATGATTCCCCATTGACCCTGTGTTTGTAGATCTAGGGTACCTGTCCCCCAGGGTGGTTTTCAATTCCTTATGCTTCGCCACTTGTCTTTACCCACAGGCACCCCTGACCTCGTCCGTCTCCCCGTTCTAACTTTGATAGCGGATAACCACTTAGTCCCCGGTCCACTTTGATCAAGCAAGGTAAGAACTGGTCCTCCTCTGCTTTTGTCAATGTGTTTATGCCTAGCCTTAACACTGGAGGCTAATTGCTGCCCTTAAATCCTTAGTGTGACTACGCCCTCCCCCACAGTGAGCGCTACCCACCGCATCCCAGCTCTCTACACCTGTCAAGTGGCCTAGCAGACCAGTAGGGTAAGCTGTGCGAGAGAATCGGTCTTGATGCTGAAAGGTTACTTATAAAGGTCTCGAGTATAAACCTGACATGGAGATATTTTTCTTTCTAGATACCCCCCCTGGCCCTGATGAGAGTCCTCCCATTGCACAGGACTCGAAACGCGTAGGCCCTCTGCAAAGTGCTGCTCTCTCTAAAAAGTGAAAAACTTAAACAAATGAGAACTCGAATGCTTTAACCTGTGTATATACAATGTGTGACATTATTTAAGTTGTCCACGAGTAATCCCGTGTTGTATATATATGTATAGATAGATGGTATATTACAGATGAGTATTGGTTGAGCAGCCTTTGTTTCTTTCTTTCTGAATTCTTTTCTTTTCCCTTTTGATAATTCTTTAAGTTATGTACATATGGATGTCTGATTTTGTATGTGTGTGATATGAAAGACTAGTTGAATGAGTGTTGTATAATATAATGGTGTAGTACTGTATAAAATGTATTAAGTCCTTTGAAACAATTTTCTCTGAATTGATTGAATAAAACGCTATTTATGAGCAATATCGTAGGTTGGAATGAGTTTTTCTAGCTTATGAACAAAATTGTATGTTTAATTTACACATCAGTTTTGGCATTTTCTTTGGTTTATTATGTTCAATGCTCAGCCTAACTGATTAAGAGCAAACTCGTCGCTGTTCATTGATTAAGAGAAAATGGAGTCACTCGATTATTGTGGCCACAAAAGAGCTGCGCATGTGTGAGAACTGAATGCGAACAGCTTGAGCCTGGACTGAATAAAGTTCAAGGTCGATTTGGACTGGAAGTGCAGATGGCTGCCAAGTGACGAGCACAGTGGTACAGAACGTGGGAAAGATGCCAAACGTTGCGAAAAGGGATCCGGACTAGGTTGGACATTTAATAAAACAATAGGCCCATTAGAAAAATTGCGGACGGAAGCAAACTTGAATTTCGATGAAGAGATGATGCTCATCCACCCCAAAATTGTCCAATCAGAACTCGTATTTAAGTCAAAAGATACACTTTTATTTAGATAGAGCTAGTGAAAAAGGTATAAAAAGTGCTGATTTTACTGAAGGGTATCGCTTCCTTCAATCTCCTCTCGAGATGCTGCCAGACTGATGATTTTCCTGAGATGTAAGAAACCTGCCTAACTCTGTTTTTCTTTTACAGGGAAATGCACTTTGTCTGAGAGTCTAGATAGGGAGGTTAGGAGAATAGGTAAATGTTTGGGAACTATCTGTCTTTTTGATAATATCTGATCTATTCTACTAATGAAAATGTCTATTCTTGGATTTTTCTGAAATAAATGATTTAACCGTCATAGATCTGAATTCTTATATTTTAAATGTCAAATTTTCTGAAATAAAATACATAAAAGTGAATAATTTTTAGACATGCTGAATTTGCTATTAATAAAAATTAGATAAATAGAGAATCAAGCTGGTCTTGAGTTTTCCTACGGCTAATTTTCTTACTAGCAGATCTATCGATCTCAATGGTGGTGTGTCTAATAAAATTATCGTATTTTATGAAACCATGGTAAGTACATCTAAACTGCAGGTGTAAATAGTATAAATATGCAATTTAGTTTTAGGCATTCCACTAGGATACAGAGGCTTTTCCTTTGAATTTCACCAATCCATCGAGTAAAGTGTAAGTGTTTAAGAGTGATTCGCAGTGATATGGGCCCCACTGCTTCATAGTATGTTAGAAATTATGCTTCAGGGAAAGGTGAAATGTCTTTAGAAATTATTTCCGGAGGAGCGCTGCATCATGTGCACATGGTTAAACCCTGAATAATCCAAACACTATCTTTGTGAGAAATTATGCATTATGAGGACTGGTCTCCGTAGTGTGTTTAGGTACTTGCAAGCTAGTGTATCAAAAACAAAAAGTGCAGTTATATGTGTGTGTAAATACATTAATAGTCTGTGTAAATGGAAGCAGTTCCAAACCATCCTTTGGTTCTCTTGTGCCAAAACAACGACTTTCTGAAACCTAGTTATGTCCTTGTAGAAACAGGCGCAGCCGGCACAGGTAAAAGCAGTGGGGTGGGGCAAAGTGTTGGGGACAAGTCGAAAGACAACAGGATAGGTCAAATTAAATAAATAACTAAAACCCTCCGACTCCGCGGTGCGGCGAGCGCAAAGTAATGGTTTTATTTACTTTTGTATTTAATTTGACCTATGCCATCATCTGTCGACTTGTCCCTCCCCACCCCACATGGCCTTACCACTCTTACCAATGCCGGCCGTGCCTGTGCAGAAACCATGTTAGAGTACCAGGACGTATGTTCCCTGCACATCAGGCGCAACATTGTCAGTGTCTAATTTCCCCTTTCCAATATTTAAACCAATTTCCAGTTTGCTTGGCATCCCAGTGCAGTTTTGGGTAGTGTTTTTTGGGGTTTCGGTGGGGAAACATAGGATCACCTCAAAACACCCATAGCTTTCTCCCTTGCAAACAAGAGTTTGGAGAAATTGGGACAGGTACCTATACTTCAACGAAAGTTAATCAAAATAGAGTTTGTTGGCACCACAAAAGGATACAAAAGACTACTGAGCCATCACAACCTTTCTCCATAGACAAACACATAGCGTCTTATGATATATAATTGCATTTTTGATTCAAACTTCAACTCCATTAGGTACCAGCACCTTAGTATCTTCTCTATTTTTGTTTTTCAAATATAAATATTGTGTACCTTTCCACCTTATAAACCAAAGACCCACCCTTATTTTAAGCTAATGCAGTGATTTGGTGTTGATTTGTTTGCTAGGTATAACTATTGCATTTAATTTCTAACCCTGCCACCACATCCTTGAATAAGCCTTAGCTGCTTGAGCCAAACTTCCATTGGACATTCCGGGAGTAAAAAGATAGTATTGGCTCATACAGTCTGAATGCTATGGTACCCAAGTCCCCCGATTACCACTGCTAAAGTATTGAAAACCCTTCAACAGTCATAAACCCTCAGCGAGAACTAGCAGGCACAACTGTATTAATAAAGATGTGAGTACAAAAAGGTGTACCACCCCAGGATTCCACCTTAACCTTCTGCTTCATTATTTAAGCTCTTCACTGCTTGCTACCCTGGATTAAAGATGTCCAATTCGGAAACAAAAATCTGCAAACACACCAACCGGGAAATGTTTTTCAAGTGAGATAACAAACCTTAAACTAGATGTTTGGAGAGATGAAAGTAAAGAAAGAAGAGAATACGGCACACCACAGAAGGGGGTGTACCACTCTACAAGGCTCTTCTATGAAGCAAACATGAAAGTTGATAAAATGTCCTTCTCTGATGGGTTTGTAAGCTTACCAACCTTTATAAAGAACTGTTTCACATTGTCTCTGAATTTCTGCACCTTGAGGCCATAATTATCGAAATATCACCATCAAAAGTCCCTAATGACCATATTGTACTTCTTTTTTTTTCTCAGAGAACATTTCTGCTATCCGGAACTCCATCATAAATGATCCAACTCTGTAGTATCCTCAAGTTATGTCTTTATGTTCCCTTTCACCTTGTAACTAGCTGCTCAGCCAATGTGAGTGTTCCGTCTAGAATGTTAGTGTGAATTACATATGTAGAATGCTTGTGTGTCTGGTGTGAGTGTTGTCAGTTGGAAGATGGGCTGAACAGCTAGCAGGCTGCTGCTGGTGGGACTTGCTGTAAATACTTCCTAAGGACTTAATAAACGACATGAAACTCAACTCGGCTACGCCTAGTATGTCTCCTGAACACGTTTGGGCCAGCCCACTACATTTTGGCAACGAGGGTAGGATTTATCCTCCCTCAATGTGCCAACCAAGAGGAGTTAAGCTAAAGCTGATGGGTCTAAGAAGTAAGGAATTTGAAACAAGTAACAAGAAACTCAAGATAAAGAATCTGGTCAAGCCCGCTTCACAACCCCACCAGTGTCTACTACAGTGGAGAGCCTCAGCTGTGTCTTTCAACACCTCGAAAGGAAATACGTTATCTAGGCTGCCTACATCTTGCAGAAGATCTTACGCTACAAGAAACGTCTACAGTGTGTCTGGGGGTGAGGTAAGCAGTGGGCTTTGATGTGTGATTACTACTCGGCGTTCCTCTGTGCCAGCGCAACACTGGTGTAATCTCTACTTGTAACTGTTTACTTTCTACCTTTGGAGTTTTTAAAGTTATACGGCTGGACTATACTTTTATTGATTCGTTTTCCTGCCTCCTGCAAGAGGAGGCCTTCATGGTGAGGAATATACAGTTGTAAATACCTTCTCTTTGCTGCCTGCATTTCTGGAGCTGAATCTTGGTCGCTGGAGGCTCGTGGAAGCGTCTCCTGACTTCGTGAACACCCTTGTGCACTGTAAGCTGCAACTTCTTGCCGGACCCGCTTCGCGGGTCCCGCTACGCGGTGCTGTGTTCTCCCAAGGATACAGGACACAGGACTCAACGCATTGAGGGCACTTCAATCACAGGGCTGCGAGCGGGTTCACAGCAGGACTACAGATCCCAAGAGTCCCTGCTGCTCACCGCAACCACCTGGTGACGCTCTCCCTGTTGGACACGCCCCCTCAACTTCTTAACTATATTATACCAAGTGCATTTCCGCTGCGCGGGAGCGCGCGGGAAGCGCCCGGGAGAAGCCCGGGACAAGGGCGGGCCCTCTGAGGCCCTCAGAGGCACGAGAAGGCCAGGCTAGGCCAGTCCTCTAACATTTGTCTATTCACATACTATTTGGCCAGATTACCCCCACCTGTTTTTTGACTCCCATGCTCTCTTTGAGAAAAGTATTAGAATGTTTAAGATTACGATATAGGTAGTGTGGATATAGTTTGGTAGCTCTGGTTTCGCTTTTCCAATATATACTGTCGAGTAAAATTGTCAAGTATTTCAGTTTATGTGTGCTGAATAGTCCTTTCTATCATATATTTTTCCGCTCCCACTGATTGAGATGATGACAAAAAAATAGAGGTCTGGGAGAATACTGGTAGGAAGATCATGCTCAAAAACCAGATCGAACCCCCTTCGAAATAAGAGTAGCCAGGCTACTCATTTGAAAAGCACTTGTCAGCTTTTTAATCTTTGGGAAAGGGGGAAGAATAAAGCTACAGTGGTGGACAACAAGTCGGAGGATATTAAGGATTCTGGAGCTATTCATTCAGATATGTTACCCAATATATCGGGAGAGACACATGTAAATAGAAAGGAAATTGTGGATAACAGTTCAGTCGCAACAAGAGTAGTACCCATACTCTCTGAGTGCGGTTTCTCACCTCCTTTATTTTCCACAATGAAAAACAATATTGAATTAGCCCCAGAAGTAATCATAAAAACAAGGAAAGACATAGAACAAGATATTTTGCATAAAGGGAAAATTCCATATGATGATGTCCATCACACAGTAAATACATCACCAGTAAGAGATTCTTTCAACAACGGCTTGTCTCCTATGGTCCTAGATAAGGATCTATGCCAAAGATACATAGAGACTGACTTGGTCAAAGCCGAGATAGATTTAAAAACACCGGTAACATCAACCCATGCTGGCTTACAGCTCTACAGCAGCACCCCCTTCAAGTCCTCACACACAAATTTTTCTATAAGCCCCAATCTAAATTTGACTGGGATAAATGCATTACAACACCAGGGGATAGATAAACCTATTTCTGATTCTCTCCACATATTAGAACACTTACTGTCGTCCATTTTACAATTACTGGAAAAATTTGTGGGGGGCTCCGACTGTGTACTAGATACAGTGACCCAAATTTTGAAAGTTTTATTGGGCACTCGAAGCGAGAAGGATGCAGTCCTAAAGGAGCAGTCCTCTCTAGTACAAGATGAGGTAGTAATAAAAGATCAGTTACTCGTAGTCAATGATGATCCAAAAATAGTAATTGAGGAAGCAAATACAAGTGCTATTCAGCCACCCCCTATTCCTAATTGCTCAACAGTTAATGATTTAGAAATAAAATCCTGTGGGAATTCCCTCCAAAAACCGGGAATGATCTTTTCCCAATTTTTAAGAGGCAACAGGGAGAAGGAGATAGAGAGGTGGATGCCGCTCTGGAAGAGAATAGGAATAAAGGGAAGTTAGATAAATTAAAAAAGAATGGAAAGAATAAGAGGAAATTAATAAGACGGATAGAAAAAAATAGGCGGAGGAAATCCTTTTTAGAAAACATCTTAACTCCCCTATATATAATAAGGTACATCAAACTCAGGTGGTAGCTGGAAATGATAATAACCCCGAAAATAAGAACATTAAGGAAAATATCGTTCCCCCGCCTCCGGCTACCCCAGTACTAGTTATTCCCCCCCCTCCATCTATAACAATTGGCACAAATACCCTCTTCCAACAAGCTACCATTAATAGGGATATAATTGGGACAAAAAATTCTATATCTTTGGGACAAGAGTATAACCCTCCCGGCCAGTTGCACGAGGTGTCTCGTTAATAGAGACTAAGGAGAAAAACATTGACACCGTGTGGGTAGAATTCACTCCCCTTTTTGATGTTGAATGCATTTTGAATAGATCCCTCTTGCTTAAATATTTTCAAGAATCGGCTAACTTGAAATTAATACAATCAGCTGATTTAGACAGGGTACAAATACTAAAATCAGATGTGGGGATGATAAGTAGGGTGAAGTTTCACTCTAAGTTAGTAGCTAATTTAATCCAGCAACGCTCAGAAGATTTACAGAGCAGAGGGATAGATGTAATCCCGATGTTAGGGTACACTAGACAAAATAATGACCCTAAATCCCAAATTTTCAGAAGTCTCCTTTTTCTCTGTTGCAAACAGCAACAGGTAGTATAAATAAGGTAGGTGAGCTTACAGAGTTAAAAATATGTAAGTCTAAGGACTTTCGTTTAGTGTCCTATGCCAATCCGCCTCTGTTATCTCGCCAACTAGATACTGGAGATGATAATATTCAATGGAATTGGCTTCCTAGAGTTCTTGCAGAAAAATCCCTAAATAAACAACCGTCTAATTTGCATCTTTAGCAAAAAGTTATCCATAATATCCTGGAATGCAGCTGGTCTAAAAAATAGTCAGGAAAAAATGGCATTCCTTTTATCCTTGGAAGCAAATATAATATGCCTCCAGGAGACATGGTGCCCCGATAAAGTTCAAGCAGGGAAAGATTATTTTGTATTGGAAGGTAGTGCCACTTTTAATAAGAAAGGACATGCCAGTGGGGGGATAGCTTGCCTTTTATCGAATCGAATAAACTGGAATTATACACATTATATGGACCCCAGTAATCTCTTTCAAGTAGTAACTTTATTTAGGTCTAGTAACACTAAAGCTGGTAAACATTTGGTTTTGATTAATGCTTATATACCACCGGAAGCTGGCTTCAATACAACCTTGAAAAAGGTTTTTTCACATATCCAGAGTATCAGGGAGAAAGATCAAATGACGGCTATAATTTTAGTCGGGGACTTAAATTGCAAGATTTCCAATTCAAGCATAAATTTATTTTGCGATAAATTTAGAGAAGAAACTCTCCACATTCCCCGGGCAGTATTTCCTGAAAATACTAAAACAAATAAACGTGGAAAACTACTATTAAATGAGTTGGCAGAAATGGATGGGATTATTGCAAATGGGAGACTCCCCTCGGATTCCCCTGCTAATTTTACGCATAAATCATATCAGGGGGAATCGATTTTAGACTATGTTATAGTGGGGACTCACTCATTCGAGTTGTTGAAGGACCTTAATGTTATCGACACACCGCTAAGTGATCACAGAATACTTTCTATTGTGGTGAATATAAGCCCTCTAAATGTGATCAGTGGTCTCTGAATAGTGATCAAATAAATTTCGGTACTAAATCAGGAAGGTGTTACTGGAATGCAAGAGCGCAATGAAATTTGGAAGGAATGCTCGACGTAGCAATATCTGAGCTTCCTTCCTGGCATGGCTCTGAACTTGAAAATTTCTCTCTGTTCATGAAAGCAGTAATAGCGGGGGCAAAAAAGTCCAATAAGAAAAAGTCCATTAGAATACTCCCAAGCCCTCTGAGACTGCTTAACATAGAAATTAATAAATTAGTAAGGGCCCAATACTTAAATAGATCCGTTGTTATAGCACAAAAAATAACATTGCTAAAAAGGAAAAGGAGAAGGCTATCAGCCACAATATGTAAAGAAAAAGAGGATGCCATCTGGGTAAAAATAAGAGAAGCCGCTATTAACGGGGAAATGAGGCAGTTTTGGTCCCTCATAGGTGAGGGGTGCGGACTGAGAACAAGACCTTTACCCATCCCTATCGAGGAACAAATATGGAGGGACTTTGTTTCTAACCTTTATGCAAGCAACAACCCTGTGGCCCCACAAGTATGGTCAAAAGAGATGAGTCTGCCTATAGAGCCATTCTCAGAAAAAGACATAGATTTAGCTATTGGAGAAATGCGGCATTCCGGGGCAATGGGCCGGGACGAATTGCCCATCACCGTATTAAAACGAAACAGCGCTAAATGGAGCAAATTACTTTGTCCAGTATTTAATATTTGTCTATTGAGAGGTAAGGTTTTACCCTCCTGGAAGGGAAGTATCCTGGTGCCATTGTTTAAAAAGGGAGATCGTTTATCCCCACAGAACTATAGCCAGATTGCATTGCTGGATGCAATCGGCAAAGTTTTTACAAGATGTTTGCTGAAACGAATAAATGACTGGGTGGAGTATTCAAACATATTTCCACTCGAACAGACCGGTTTCAGGAAAAACCATGGCACCATGGACAATCTAACAGCCCTCCAGGTAATATCCGATAAATACATTGGAGCCAGAAAGGGGAGAGTCTATGTGGCATTCATAGATTTTTCCACGGCCTTTGATAAGGTTGATCGACAATTACTGTGGAAAAAACTATCTGCTCTGGGAATGCCTCATAGACTTTTACTTTTGGTACAAGACTTGCATGACAACACGTGGTGTAGAGTGCTTTTGGGGGGAGAAAGGGGCTTATCTCAGCTTATTCCCTCTGCGAATGGCCTCAAACAGGGCTGTCTATTAGCTCCCCTTTTGTTTTCCCTGTATGTTAGTGATCTCCCCCACATTATATCCACATGTGAAGGAATTGCCCCACGCCTGGGAGATACACACATTTCTTGTTTAATGTATGCGGACGACATACTAATCCTAGACCTTACCCCGAAAGGTCTTAACAATCGTCTGCATTCATTATATGTATTCTCCGAAGATCATTTCCTAAAAATAAATATCTCTAAAAGCAAGGTAATGTGCATGGAGGGGCGGAAAAAACTGAAGTTGGAACACATTAGCTGGGAGCTGGGAGGTCAAAAATTAGAAAGAGTAAAATCATATGTATTTTTGGGTAAGGTTGTGAATAGCAACTTGAGCAACAAATCCCATATAGATAATAGCTCTCGTAAGGCAAAGTCGCAGGGAAATGGGTTGAAAGCTTTATACAAATCAACCGGTAAAAGACACTTCGGGTATCTGCTGGAGGCATTCCGGGCAAAAATCCCTCCAACTTTGCTTTAAGGCATAGAACTCATCGATTTAGGTGAATGGGGCTTTTTGGACATTATTGAGGGTTCCCTCTTGAGAAACCTAACTTCGGTTAACAATAGTTGCAGTGCAGCAGCCCTTCGATTAGAATTTGGCTTAAGAAGTAGCTGGGCACAGGGTTTGGCAGGAGTCATTCGCTGGGTTACCTGTTTGATAAAAGGAAAGCCAGCCACATTAAGATCCCTCATCACAAAAGAGTTGATGGGCCCCCTAAAAGAGCACTCGTTACTCATAAAGAACTATAGGAAGGCCATTACTCTCCTGGACCTGGAGGAAGCCACTCTTTTAGACCTCTCTATGCAACAACTAAAATTTACATTAAAACAAGCCACATGGAAGTTAAGCTATGAAAGGGATCCCAACTCTATTGTACAGAAGAGGGGGGTTACTCAAGCTGTTAATTCTCTTCTGTTTAGACAAATACAACCCTACGCCTCCTGGAATATACCTCACGGTCTGCGCCGCTTTTGGCTGCTTCTTAGGCAGGATCTTCTTCCACTGAATAAGTTGTTGGCCAAATGGTATGGTATATCCAATATATGTAATTTCTGTAATAACTCAGTCCAAGACTCTTTACATGTTCTGTTAGTTTGTCCAGCACTAATGGTCCACCGCCGATTGTGGGTGAAACCTGTATGTATACAATTTGGTATTTTATCGGCAAGATCTCTTATTGATGCTATCTTCTGTCCCCCAAATGAAATTTTCTGTACTAGAATTTTTAATTTTTTTAAATGTTTTTTAGAATTGTATTAGATGAGTTGCATGATAATCTGTATATTTTGCATGTGGTTTCATTCTTATATTACTTGTCTGTTACTTTGTTATATATGGATCTCTAAGGAGTTCCAAAATCATATTTAAATAAAATTAAATTGAATTGTAAATTTGATGCAATGAGTGTTTTGTTTTCCCTACTGTGAGGCCTGTAAAAGAAGACAGTTGCTCTGCGTTTTAAAATTCTAATACAGCTTACGCACCTTACCTTGTTCACGGGAAACATCCTTTACAACGCAACTTTTACCACGCAGTGCCTTTACATCGCAACTTTTACAACGCAAACCATTACAACGCATTGCGCTGGGGGGCGCTCTAGGATAGAG
Source organism: Lissotriton vulgaris (assembly GCF_964263255.1). Taxonomy (NCBI): domain Eukaryota; kingdom Metazoa; phylum Chordata; class Amphibia; order Caudata; family Salamandridae; genus Lissotriton; species Lissotriton vulgaris. The sequence continues at coordinate 1,543,831,513 of NC_141689.1, read as the reverse complement.
AATAGATTTAATTACCTATCCACACCCTCCCTACTATCCACGGGGACTGGAGTTGGAATCGTAAATTAAACTATTCACTATCCAGCACCCCTCAACACTATGCGTTGTAAAGGCATGCGTTGTAAAATTTGCGATGTAAAAGCATGCGTGGTAAAAGCATGAGTTGTGATGTCATACATCCCTTATCCACGGTGTTGTGTGGATCAGCTGTAGAGCCTTTCATGATGTCTTCGTTTCTTATCAGTCTTCAATGCTGCCTTTGGACGTCTTGCAGCAGGAACATGCCGGGAGCAACTCCTGTGCTTGCCGCCATATTTTGGTTGGTGTCCCTTGTCATTCTATGCAGTTTCAGATTGTTGACAATAAAGGTGATTCATATTGAAGGGGACCACAAACGTTGCTGCGTCTTTATCATTTTTCTCCCCTCATGGATCTGCTCCAATGCTTTACAAGCAACCGCATAGCTCACTGTCACAACGTTTAGTGGTGACTTTGAGTTCTCTTCAGACCCTGGACACAGAACTTTGCTGGCAGATCAAGTGGTAGGTTCAGTTTATATAACAAGACCTGGTGTCCTTTGGTCTTCAGTGGGGGTTGTATCTGCTGCCATGTACTTTATAGTTGCAAGTCTCCTGGAGCTGCTTTGTCTCTACTCAGTACTGTTTGTTATGTTATGTTATGTAAATAACTATTTATAAAGCGCTCGTACACCCGTAGGTTTCATGGCGCTATTTGTGAAGAGAAACAGAGTACAAGCCCTAAGAGTAGGACTGCTTAAATAGCCACGTTATCAGGGACTTCCTAAATGCCAGGAGATTATCACAGTGCCTGAGTGGTGGAGAAAGGGATTTCCAAAAGGTGGCCGCCAGGTAGCAGCAACAAGTTCCTCCTTGTCTTTTCTTTTTGAATGAGGGGATGGTTACCAGGCCGAGATGAGCAGAGCGAAGATTGCGTGATGGTTTATAGTAGGTGATCAGGTTTCTGATAAATTTAGGGCCGTTGCTGTGCAATGCTTTAAAGGTAGTGCATCCCCTATTGAAGGCAATCCTTTGGGCCACTGGTAACCAGTGGAGTTTTTCCAAACCAGATCTAACTGATTGCCATTTGGGTTGTTTCCAAATAAGTCTGGCCGCTTGGTTTTGGACCATCTGGAGACGCTTTAGCAGTCCTACTGGAAGGCCCAGATAAAGAACATTCGAAAAGTCCAACCGGGAGAGTACAAGGGCTATTACTACTTGTACGAGTACTGAGTGGGTCAGAAGGTGTGCTATTTTCCTAATTCTTCTAAGTTGGAAAAAGCTGGAGGATACGACTGCTCCCACCTGTCCTTTAAGTGATAGATCAGCACTGAGAGTGACCCCTAAGCTTTTGACCGAGTGGGATGCAGTGGGAGGAGATCCCATGTCTAGTGGCCAGAAATGACGGCCCCAGCTCAACTCACTCTTCTCGGGCTGGACAAGTTCTGTCTTGCCCGGGTTGAGGTTGAGACGGTTAAGGTTCATCCATCTTTGTATGTGTGACATGGTTGCCGGAAATTCAACAGCAGAGTCCGGGGAGTTTAGGGGGATAATTAACTGAAGGTCGTCAGCATAATTAAAGATAGTGATTTTATTGTTTTTTAAGGAGTATAGCAACATATAGAGGTACAAGTTGAATAAAAGAAGTGAAAGTGACTAGCCTTGTGGTACCCCACAGGTAGAAGAGGTCCTCAGGGCTGTAAATGTCCCCAGTCTCACTGACTGTGTACGGTTCGTGATAAAGGAAGCTATCCAATTTAGGGCGCGTCCCTTGAGGCCGGCCTGCTCAACACGGTTCATTAGTATATTATAGTCGACCGTGTTGAATGCGGCCGACAAATCAAGAAGCACCAGGGCCTGGTGAGTGCCCTTGTCTGCATTTGATCTTAAAGTATCCTGAACTGCCAGAATCACGGTTTCTGTTGAGTGAGATGGACGAAAACCTGCTTGATTCGTCTCAAGACAGTCAGAGTTTTCTATGAAATTGGACAGGCATCTAGACAAGTGAGCCTCAAGTAGTTTGGACAAGAAAGGGAGAAGAGAAATAGGCCTATATTTGGCCGGGTCCAAGGGGTCGGCTCCGGGGTTCTTCAGGAGTGGAACCACTGTGGCATTTTTGAAATTGCAGGGGACTTTGCCTTGTGCGAGTGATTCATTTAGGAATGGAAGGATGCTCAGTGGAAGAGCTGAGCAGACCTCCTTCAAGATGTGTGGTGGGCAACTATCGTTAGGTGACCCGGATTTGACACAGGAGAGGAGTTCTGAGAGTGTTTTAGAATCAATGAGGGGAAGGGCATCGAGTGTGTGTGGAATATAATAGATGTCATCTATGGGGTCCAGATTGAGCGGATTTTGGATGCTCCTCTTTATTGCAACAGCTTTGTCTACGAAGAAATCATTTAGTGAATTACACAGCTCCTGGGTGGGAGCCAGAGAAGGGGCTGTTCTCTCACTGTTGCATAAGTCATTTACTATTTTAAAAATATCCTTTGATTTATTCTGGGAATTTAGAATATTTTTGCTGAGACATAGTCTGCTTTACTTTTTAAAATAGTCTTTTGGTAATTTCTGCGAACTAAAATAAATTCCTCCTTGTCTTTTAAGCAGTATTTTGCTCCCCACTTTCTTTCTTTCTGGCGTACCTCGAGTTTTAGATTCTTTAGGTCGGAGATAAACCATTTATGGGCGTCCTTACTACGTGTGCGGGAGAATTTCACTGGAGCCACGTGGATATCAGTGGCCATTGAAAGCCAATCTGAGATCTTCTCCTCCATGGGATCTACATCCTTGCAAGCTGTAGGTAGCTCAGATGTCAGCGTGTCTAAGAAAGCCAGTGTGTTTATAGATTTCCAATTCCTTGTTACACCACCCGCCAGAGGTGGTGATTTGATGTGACCATTGATAGTAATTGAAAACTGGATTAAATAATGGTCAGACCAAATGTAGGGCGTAATGGAGGTAAGTGAAAGTGAAAAGTTGTGGGACCATTTTTGGTCAAGGCTGTGACCTTTTCCATGAGTAGGGGAGTGTATGTGCTGGGTCAGATTAATGTTTAGGAGCAGTTCTTGGAGTTTCGTTGCCTGGGCGCCACCAGCTTTGTTTGCGTCCCTGGAATGTGTGTCCCTCATCAGCGCGGGACAGGTACACCAGTTTCATTTTTGTAATGTAAAAACTCCTATGGCCATTTCATCATTTCAATCTATTTTGTGGACAGGGAGCCTCCAATGATCCTGTTACAGCACAACATCAAAATCCACCTCTATTAGCTGTTGGTGTCATCATCCTGGTCATCTCTACAGTATAGCTTTTTTTCCAGACCCCTGGAAGGCAGTGTAGTGATGTACTTGCTACTACATTTCATATTCCAGATCATCCTTTCTGGAATGTGGAATGTGCTGTGAGGAGTTTGCTGCCAAGACTGTGGCCAATAAACCTTTATGCTTAAGGTTGACACGATTCTTGTTGCTTCATTGTGTCTGTGTCACTACAGATTTGGCGATGAGTTGGTCACAGCGTAGAAGCCACATGTGTTTGTGCCAGAAGGGTCTCTGTTCCTGCGCACTTCATTGGAGTTTTTAAGTTGGATGTTGGAGAAGAAGTTATCCGTGCAGAGGACCCTACTGTCAGGCCAGTGCTAGGAATTGGATGAGTGTATGTGAATATAACTTTCTATTTTAGTCAGTGAAATCACCGTGGGAAGGTGTTTGCCAAAGTGGAGCGCTGGCTTGAAGCGCAAGAGGAAAGGAGGGCGCTCGGCCCCCACGCACACATGGCTGGGCCCGGCCCCCCGTTCACCGCCCTGATTGGTCCGTGGGTCCCGCTGTTGACCCGGAAGCGGTTTTACTCTTCTGGGTCAAGGGGGCGGGACCCGTAGCATGGGGGGGGGTTAAGAACCTGGGGAGGGCGGGAAGCGTCCTCTTTGTGCCTCGTGCTTCCCAGGCTCGCTCCTCGCCCGCCGTGGGGCTTGTAATTTTCTTTGTTTTTGAGTTTCAGGTTTTCGCTTCGGAGCGGCGGTCGGCGTGCAAAATCGATCGTCTCGGACATGATTATCGATCGGGGATTGCAGCCGGAGCAAGCGGTGCAGTGGGAACAGCAGGCACAGAGAGCGGGCTTTATTTGGACATTGAAAAGCAGGTTTAATCTTACGAGGTACATTGCGGGCTCTGCGGTACGGCCGCTACAGGACTGGCCCGACAGAGCGGCTGGAATCTGCGAGGCATACTCCTGAGTAACATGGCAATAAGGGCTTTGCAAAGCAGGGTTGGCCCAGGCAGCAAGTGAATGGGAGACCTGTGCTGGGTTTATTACTAGCAAAGATCGGATTGCTGTGTATTTAGGCAGGGGTAGACCTGTAAATTACATAAAAACGTTTAAAGGGAATTTGTAACAAGGACAGGTGTGGGAAAAGTGTGTTTCTGGGCAAATCACTTAAACTCACTGTGTTTAATAAATTAAAGGTGTTCACTATCATTGAATTCCAGATAGCTGATGCAAGACGAGGGTGCATTATACACAACTGTTTTAAGGCGGGATTCGGGGCAAATCACTTAATCTCACTGTACTTAACAAAGTGAACTGTGTTGGGGCCAAGGGAAACGCCTAGATAGCTGATTCAGGTCAATTTGGCACTTTATGAAACAGTTTATAAGACAGCAGTATTTTCTTTCTACAACAGCGTCTGATTCAGGCCAAGTTTTACACTATATTGTTGGTACAACAGCTTGTTTTGCATTAGCATACTGTGTGCGACATCCCAGTGGCAGCCTTTTTGATTAAGGGATCAGTGGGGGGCTAGTTTTGCTTTTAAATCAGGCGGTGTGTTTTAATAATATCAATACAAAGCATTTAGGGAGCAATTACACAGTTTGGGATGGAAAACTCCCCACTTTTGAAAAGCCTGAATTCGGTTTTTAACAATTTTCTCATGTTAGGAGCAAAAGACAAGGGCCACTGCTTACCGGGTAGCTGGGGAGCTCACTGTGGACGGCGGATCCCGAGGACGCGGGCAGGCCTGCATTTCACTGCTTCTGGCGGGCCGCGGGGCTTGAGTTCGCTCACCCAAACACTCCAGGCTAGCTGGTGTGTGCGGTCACAGTTGAGTGGTGCCTATGGCCAGCTCGTGAGCCTCCGACTTGGACAGAACGCACTGTGCAGTGTAGGTCTAAGAGTAATATGTCTGCCAGATGGGGTGCAGGGAATTTGCGCATGGAATTAATGTTTCGAACAATGATGCGCAGAATGTCTGCAATGGACAAGAGACTGGGGAAGGTGGACAAATTGGTTAGGACTGTCGCTGAGCTGGATGCGAAGGTTGAGGCACAGGCTGAGGCACAGGCAGGACCAACGGGAAGGCCTAAACGGACCATAGTACCGCCCAAACCAAGGGGTGATTTCGAGACACCGCCGAAACGTTGCAGAACTAGGAAGGGTAGTGGTCGCCCTCCTAAGCCCATTGTGGGTGGCGGGTCCCCGAGGCCGGTACCGAAGAGAGCGCCTCGGGCACCTGGGTCACCCATGCCCGCTCCGCAAATTCCAGTGAGCGTGCCAATAGTTCCAGTCATGCCACCCATCAACCCAGTCCCTGTCATTGTCCCGCTGCCGATCGCGCCACCGAGTAACCCAGTCCCCGTTAATGTCCCACCTGTACTTCCAGCAAGCCCATCACCTGGGGCGGGTCAGGTGCCAGCGGAATTAGCGGCACAGATAGCTGCAGTGCTTCCATGGTTGGGGATTGGGGGAATGTTACAAACGGCAGCTGACCCTAGTGCAGAGGCACAGAGAATGGTTCCACAAATCATGTTGGCTAGGGGCGAAAGCAGCACGCCGGGCGCACCGATTTCTCCCCAAACAGGTCCAGCGAACGGTGGGGGCGTAGTCAAGACCGTGGAACCAACGCAACCTGCCGAATGTGGTTATTAGGTTGCCCTGCCGGTACTGGGAAAAGGCGCAATTCCCTCCAGGGGTGAGAGTTTGGCGCAGCATGTATCTCAAAGTGTGAAGGAATTGATTTGGGCAGATAAATATATTAATATTTTCTCATTGCTGATTGACAACAGAGAATAGGAATATGCTAAATCACAGAAAGAGATGATGTTGCCTAGTGAATGGCGATCTCAGTTATACAAATTTAGGGTGGAGGAGACGCTCATCAATTGGATCAGGGCCTTTTCTGTGTTTAGTGCAGTCACCGCGGAACGTTACCCCGGGATGCAAGCTGAGATGGCTTGCTATCAGAGCAGGATTACAATGTTTAATGAGAATCATGGGGGCGACGCTTGGAAAGAATATGACATAGCTTTCAGGAAAGCGAGGGAGTTTAACAGGTCTTTAGCTTGGGACAAAGTTGACTCTATTTCCTGTCATTCTCAGTTTGAGAAGGGGCAATCAGCAGGTACTAGCACAAACTGGAACAAAGGCTACTCCCCCAAGCCCCACCAACCCTTTCAGCAGCCCTTTCGGCCAGCGCAAGGCGGGGAAATGGCCAATAAGGCCAAAGGTAATGCGGATGGGAAAGGAGTCTGTTGGGATTTCAATAGGCAAACCTGCAACAGGGCACAGGGCACTTGTAAATTCAGGCACGCGTGTTACATATGCGGCCACCCTTCCCACCCAGAATCGGCATGCTGGTCAAAAGGTAGTGCGTCAGGTAACAGAGGGAGGAGAAAACCCGAATAGCGGAGGACACCACTTATTGCGCATTCACCTATTATAGTGGCTGCTATGATCCCTTGGCTGAATAGATACCCAAACCATACTGCTGCAAGGATGCTCCAAGAAGGTTTCACACACGGTTTACGGATTCCAGCTGGGGGTTATACCGGGACACCGCAGTGTAGGAACCAGTTGTCAGTTAAGAACAATCCCAGGGTGGTGGCAAACAAGATAGAGAAGGAACTGCGCTTAGGTAGAGTAGCGGGGCCTTTCCCCCACATACCTGTACAGGATTTTGTTTGCTCGCCTTTAGGAGTGGTCCCGAAGAAAGAAAAGGGCGAGTATAGGCTCATACACAATCTGTCAGCACCTAAGGGTTTATCATTGAATGATGCAATTGATGTGTCCATTTGTAGTGTGAAGTATGCGTCTTTTGACCAGGCAGTTGAAATGTTGAGAGTTTTGGGCCCTGGGGCACTGATGGCGAAATCAGATATTGAGTCAGCGTTTAGACTACTTCCAGTGCATCCAACAGACCAACACTTGCTAGGTTTTTCATTTGAAGGCAAATACTATATGGATAGGTGCATGCCCATGGTTTGCTCTATCTCATGTGCTTACTTTGAGACATTCAGCTCTTTCCTGGAGTGGGTCCTGAGACAATCTACGGGCCACCAGTATGTCATGCATTACCTAGATGATTTTCTGTTTCTGGGTCTGGCGGGCACACAGGAAATTTGCGTGCTCATGCGTGCTTTTGGGGTCCCGCTCGCGCGGGGAAAAACAGTAGGGCCAGTGATATGTCTGGAATTCTTGGGAATTGAATTGGATTCCATGGAAGGCTGTTTTAGGTTACCCAAAGAAAAGATTGAGAGATTCAGGGCAACTCTTGAACTATGTTTGCTGAAAAAGAAATTCACTTTACAGCAGTTGCAGCAGACAGTTGGCCAGCTAAATTTTGCCTTGAGGGTCATACCTATGGCACGCCCATTTTCCTGCTCCATTGCGCAAGCCATGAAGGGCCTGCGGGACAAGCATCATCGCACACGACTGTCAGTCGAGGTTCGCCAGGATATGCGGATATGGATTGCATTCCTGGAGGATTTCAATGGCAGAGTACTGTGGGTGCTCCCACGCTGACCTCAGCAGAGTTAGGATAATGGACTGACGCTGCCAGCGGTGTAGGGTTTGGCGCCATACTTGGCAATAAGTGGATGGCCCAAAGATGGCCCAACTGGTGAGAAGAGAGCGGTTTGACAGCAAACATTGGGTTCCTGGAACTGTTCCCAATCTGGGTTGCATTAAAGGTATGGCCCGAGCAATTGGCTTATCGATCGGTCATTTTCTGGTCAGATAACATGACCGTGGTGGAATGCATCACTCAGCAGGCAGCGCGGTGTAAGTTCATACTGCGCCTGATAAAGGAGATTGTGCTGAGTTGCATGAAATTGAATGTATATTTCAGGGCCAAACATGTTCCAGGGGTCTTGAATAACGCAGCTAACGCCCTTTCTCGCTTTAAGATGCAGGTATTCAGGGAACACCTACCGGCTGCAGAGGCCTCCCCAGCTCACTTCCCATTGACACTTTGGCAGATTGGTGCCCCCAACTACATGACCTCGTGGCAGCCAGCCTAGCTCCCAGGACCAGGACAGCTTACGAAGGGGCGTTCAGGTCTTACTGTGAATTTCTGGGACTTGATTGGGAGGACAGATGGGATCAGGAGGCTACTTTTAATGGGTACATGGACACATTACACAAAGAGGGGCGCTCAGCGGCGACAGCCAGCAGGCATAAGGCAGCAGTTTCCTTTTTCGCACAAGCAAGGGGAGCCATTGATCCTACGGACAGCTTCATAATACAAAAGGCTTTGAAGGGATGGCGGCGCTTACAGGCAAACACCGCCGATAGCAGAAGACTGATTGGTCTAGAACGGTTGGCAGCAGTATTCCTCGCCCTGCCCAACACATGCAGTTCTTCGGGAGAGGTGATATTATTTAAGGCTGCCTTCTCCCTGGCCTTTTACGGGGCTTTCCGGGTAGGCGAACTAGTTGCTAGCAACAAACTCGACACAATAGGAGGCCTTCAGCTAGGAGATACCAGTATACGGGGTGACACAATGCGGGTCACCATCCGGAAATCCAAAACTGATCAGGAGGCCAGGGGGGAGAGTTTAGTACTACATCGGGCACCGAATAACCCGTGCTGCCCGGTGTCACATGTAGAAGCGTTAATCAAGCAACGAGCAGGTGAGGCGAGGGGAGCATTGCTAATGCATGCGGATGGTACCCCTCTGACCAGGTTTCAGTTCCAAAGAGTCTTAGCTATGTGTATTGCCAAGGCAGGTTTAAACCCCAAGGAATTTGGGACACATTTTTTCCGGATAGGGGCAGCCACCAAGGTCACTGCGAGGGGTTTGAATGTCAATAGTGTGAAGAGGATTGGGAGATGGTCTTCCAATGCCTATAAGCGTTACGTGCAGCTGCATATGTTGTAAGGGTCAGTCAACACCCACTGACGCCTGCTTTGTCTATGTTTATCTTCTAGTTTCTCGGGCCTGTGACGCAGGGCAGAAACTTCTTCAAGGTCATCTAAGCCAACCATCAACATCTCGGCAACAGCAAGACAAAAGGAGGACACATGTAGTATGGGTAGTCGGTCATTCCTATGTGAAACGTGCTAAACCAATTTTCCTTGCAGGAGAGGGTTACCGGAGGGCGGAGTGCGGGGGTCTCAATGTTTCCTTCCATGGCAGAGGGGGGCTCCGCCGCAATCAGCTTAGGGCTACAAGTCAGATTTACTCAGAAGACACACCGCACCGCCCTCAGTGGTCATCCTGCACCTGGGGGGAATGATTTAGTCGACTTGGGCAGAAGGGTCCCATTGGAAGAAATCATCTCAGCAGCAGGTTGGCTGGCGAAACTGTTACCGGATTGCACTATAGTGTGGTCACAGTTGATACCGAGGCTTCAATGGAGGGGGGGTGAATCAGTCAGGGCGTTGAATCACTCGGTAAAGAGGGTCAACAATAAGATAGACAAACTCTTTCGAACTCCTCACCTACAGAGTATACCTCATGGGTGCATTTGGGGGGAACAGTTCTACTTGCGGGATGGGGTCCACTTGACAGAGTCAGGGAATGCCCTATTGATTGGGAACATACTGGCATGGGTAGAAGGTTTTGCTAGGAGGGTATGACCTTTCAGTGTAGGCAGTTGGGGGGGCCAGATAGTCGGTCAACTATGCTGGCCTGTGGCGGTAAGGTCATAATCGGTGAGCAGCAATTTAAGGTCCTTAGGGGGCGGCACCATTAACGAATGGGGCTGCCCAGGGGGAGGGGCCAATGGTCTCTCCTAGAACTTCAGGGGCAGGATATCCGCTTGCTTGGAAGGGTGCGGGGGAGGGAGTCATGCTTTCCTCGGGCTGGTAGCCACACCGCACATACACTATGACGTCAGCAATTTGGCGCAAGTGTAAGGGCCCTCCTTTTTGGTTAAATTGAGTTCACGGAGCGTACGAGGGCAACCAGGAGAGGGACGAACTCTCCCGGTAACCGGGCCCTTGTCGCGCATGCACACTCAGACGTGAGGGCGTAGCTGGGTAAAGGATCTGACACCAGTTAACGACCTTGCCGTAGGACCAGAAATTATTAGAATGCAAAATTGATATGTAGGATGTTAGATTTGGTTAGGAAACACGCTGTATTAGACATTTGTTAAGGTTAGCCCATCATACCTGTCTAACTCACTGGAAATCTAATGTCTGAATTTTGCATTTAATAATTATGTAAATAATGTTATTTAAATTTTTATTTGTTTTTATATTTTAATAAATACGGCCGGGGGGTCGCGAGACCCCCTGCCTTCCAAAGAATTCTGTTGCTTGTCTGATAAGTGTTTACTATAGTTTGCATGATAAGGCGGGGGGTGGCCGGCAGTCCCAGACCATGTGTATACACAGTGAACTGTGTGTGCGGGTCATGCCAGGCACATCTCAGCAATCTGAATTGCAATTATCCCAGTGCAGTGCTCACACACTTACTGTCTCGTCATCATATCACTCGGAGGAGCATCGATCCTAGCGCAGTGCTCACGCACTTAAACTTTCGGCACCGTTTGATGGACCCCTTTGTGCTGCTGATTCTGTGCGGTGATCCCCGAGTGTGACTACAACCTACAAATGCGTACGGCACTTAGGCAGACATATTAATTTGGGGACAGGCCAACCTATGCAAAGGGAAAAGCGTCCTCATTACAGCATTTTCTTTTCTTCTTGCAACAATATGTCTCTGCAGACAACTATGATGTGCACACATTCTGTGCGCAACATTGTGATAGTGTTTTGTGATATTGCGTCCTGGAACAATGGATCCTCACCACTGTGGTACGCACACAAATGCTGTGCCTTCCAGTTGACCTTGGTAATAAGCAACTGTGATATGTGCACATGTGCATGTTTGCTCTCTCTCAAACTTTTAAGGGTGCACTGTGAAGAACGTTTCTAGAGTTTGGAGCTCAAGTTTTTCATCAACTGTAATATGCACATATGCATTGAAGTTTGGTGTGTCTTGTTTTAAATGTTTATGGAATACATACACATCAAATGTGTTAAAAATTGTTCCTGCAATTATTGTTTTTTTTGTTTTAATTTCAGTTTTTGATTTAAGGGTGTCTAGTATTTCTACTCATGGTATAAAGATCGAGTTTCTGTATTTTTTTTTTGTAAAGAAGCAAGATATTTTGGCGATGTCCTTGTTACTAAAATCTACATTCCTGATCATCCATCCTGGAATATGGAATGTGGTGTGAGGAGTTTGCTGTGAGGAAAGTTCTGTGACTGTCAGTTGCTGCTGGAACTGCAGAGACAGAGGCCAACAAACCTTTATTGTAAGAAGCTGGCCTGGTATATGATGTATATTTATGTAAGTGGACCCCCTGCATCAGTCCAGACAACTATTATGGTGATTTAGGAGGTCTTAGACATCCATAGAAAGCTCTCTAAGTGGTAGCTGTGGAGAGCAGCCTTCAGGCTTCACTGAGAAGGAGTGTAAAGCAGCCTATTTTACCAGAACACAATCTTATATGTAGAGATTAAGTGAAAAAGAACCACACAAGGTATGTATAAAAATATGTATTTATTGTATAATACTCTCTCACACGTTTAGTTATCTGCTACCCGGAGATATGCACAATGCACACAATACTTTGCATAGAAATCCCTGTAAGTAGCACAGAATACACAGTGAACCTCAGGGGGGGACCAAACCCTATATTAAGAAAGTGGTATAAGAACCACGACTCGGGTGAAGACAAGGTCTAGAAGACATGGAAGTGCCGGGCCCCCAAGGAACCATCCAATGTGAGTAACTAGGAACCCCATGGAGATCGTGTACAGTGTGGGAATACGGCTGCTTTCTCCATACAAGTCAATGTGTAAGTCGTGGTTGGATTTTTAATGATTAAGTACCCTTCCCAGTGGACTGTGAAGAAATCCTGTGGAAGACAGAAGGTTGGAGAGCCACCTCACCCGTGGATACCCTGGTACCGACGTTACCTACACCTAAATCGCCATTGTTTCCAATGGGGGACTTCAGGACAGTGCCGCTGCTAGAGAAGGAGAAAGTATTCAGTGGAATACGAAGGTGGATCTAGTTGAGAGGTATCTGCAGACTAAGGCGACAAAGTCTATGTCTGGAAGACGAATGCCCACCGATGTCGGGTGTTAAGGAGAGTTGACGTGACCTTTACTCTGCAGCTGTGAGGACCACGCGATTCTGAGGATTACCAGGAGCTGTCCCACGTCAGATGTCATCAGTTGAGGGGTCGGTGTCTGTCGGAAGCTCCAACAAGCCTTGGGAAGTGCAACCCACGTGGATATCGAAGATGGTGCAATGTTGGAACCAGCAAGGTCCAGGGAACTCACCACTAGCAGGGGAGTCAGGGCAGACCCGAGCAATTAAGGGAGCCCAAAAAGAAACAAAGGTGATGCTCAAATGGACCCACAGTCCAGAGGCACTGGAGACGTTTGTGCTGCCCCTTCTGCAATATTGAAAGCGCTGGCGCACATACAACACCAGAGCTTTCGCAACAGTACCTTCCCTCATTTGCATGGGGATGTGCCCCATACAAATGAGGGAATCCCTTTGCCTCTGAACCCGCACCCTATTACAGAAGTGGGTGCAAAGGCAAAGAAGCTCTCAGGAGGTGCACTGTCAGTGCGTCCCTTGATGGCAGCTCTCTGGAGGGGGGGAAAGGGGGTCCCATGGACCCCTCAGAAATCCCCATGCAGGTGGGTACAGTCACTCACTGCACCTGCCTGCAAGGGTATCTCTAATCCCCTTTAAAAGTGCAGGGGGGTTACCTTCTGCACAGTGAAACACAGAGCGGCTGCTTCAAAGCCACTCTGTATCTCACTTGAATGCAATGCCCCCATGGACGCACAGGTTCTATGTAATAGGGTCCACTTTCCATGTTTGCGCCCAGTGCACCTGTTTTAAGGTGCATCAGGGCACAAACAGGGAAAGTGGGCCCTGTACCTAATAGGGGCCCTGAAGTTTAAGTTTAGACCTTAAGTCTAAGTTCTGTATTTTTCAAAAGGACTTACGAGTAGTATCTTTATGCCTGTGGAGGTTCCACACTCAGGGTGGATTCCACCAGAGTGCGGAACCTCTGCAGGTGTAAAACTACTAGTCATAGTTCCCTTTGTGAATACCAATCTTATGCTTCAGGTCTAAACTTAGGGCCATATTTATTAGGACCTAGTGCTGCATCAGCGTCTTTTTTTGCAGCAGCACAATCAGTGCTCCACACTGCTCCATAATTACAAACTGCCATATTATGCCCAATGTGGCAGTTTGTAGAGGCCTGCATCCCAATATACACCAAGTATAATGCATGCAGGGTAGGCGTTCCCACGTTAAAAACCACATGGAACTGATGCAGTGAAATTTACAACTTTTCATTGCTTCACTCTAAGACTTGACTGCATCAAAATCCCTGTGCCTTCTCAAATCAGGCATAAGGATTTGCATGGGACTTGACTCTGTGTTCTGATGGATTGCTGGAGTTGCATCAATCTTACGACCAACTCCAGCAATGCATAACTTCAGCACCAAAAGATGTGTTGAATATTCAATCCAATTTAAAAATTATAAAACAAATTTACATAAACAGGCTCAGTGTGTTATTTCTTTCTATTCTCTAATACCACTCGATGCATCTTCTCATCCATTCACAAGCTCATAATATATGCATTCCTCACACTTAGGGGCCGATTTTGATGTCGGATGGACCGGGGTCCGTCCGACATCGATTCATTTGTGGAACCAACAGACCTCCTGTCAGCAGTCCCAAAACAGCAATTAGGATGCAACCGAACACTATTTGGTCGCAATCCTATTCTTTTCAATGTGAGCATGCATTCCAACCGGAGTGCATGCTCTCAGTGTAAAGAGACGAGGTGCAGTTCATCCATGCACCCCAGTGGAATAGGTGTGGCTCATCGGCCAGGGCAGCTGACTCCGGAACACAGGGGCTCACGGATCGATCCCTGCTGCCGGCGGCAGGTCAGCCCAGCACCTCTGGGGAATAGTTCGCTTAATCTAATTGTTCGCGCTTTAGAAATATTGGATTTGGTGACATGCACCTCAAGGTACCTGCAATGAGCTGCAGGGATCAAGGGGGGCACAATAGGTGCTTCCTTGGCCACAAACTGGAGGCCGTGCACCCATGGGGCCCTGCTGGGGGCCCCCAAAGTCGACTTCCAACAGCCTTTCTGTGTTGGGAAGGCTGGCACAGAAAAGCTATTGGAATCCGACATTGTAATCCATCAGGTGGAAAGAGCCGCCCTTAGGATTACAGGAGGATATCTTAATGGCTGATGGGCTCTCCGAGCCCATCGAAAGCCATTCAGAAATCTGGTTCGGATTCCTTTCTGACCAACTCCTTCCAAATGGGTCTGTCAGAAATGAATCCAGACAGGAGATTACGATGCCATGGGAAAGGTTCCGACTGAAGGACGGAGCCATTTCCTACAGCATCCTTATCGGACCCTTAGTATTCAAAACTCACTTGTGACCAATTGTCAATGCCTTTTGTAAAACTCATTGTTCTTTGAGTAACATATATTCTGCGTTGCTTGCTTTTCTGTAACCCACTCTTCACATTCAACCATAAGTGGTCCTCACTTTCTATGTATTCTAATCCTTGGGTCTCTTTATTTTGGAACCCCTATACTATCAATACATTACAGATATAAAAGGTGTATTTCACCTATCTGAAAGAGCCTGTTTATTTAAATTTGCCTTCTAATTTTTAAATTGGATTGAATATTTGAATATTGTTCTTTCACTTTTCAGATAAATCTATGTCTATTAAAAAATTGTTTGTCCTGAAGAAGGTGGAGCGAATCATTCTAAAAATCCACTGAAACGCCACATCGACAACTTGAGAAAAGATTTGTAATTTTTAAGTGATTTGGTAATAATTATTTGTGCATTTGAAGAATTTAGGGTTATTGTTACCCACAGCTATCAGAAGAGGAAGAGTATTTCGAGATGGATCTGTGATGATTTTTTACATATAATAGATAGTATGTGATTTTAAAATGTGGATATTTTATGTATTACGATGAAATATTTTATACATTATATTTTAATTTTATATATACCAATCTGTAGTAAATCAGACACCTTTACATAATACAGTGGTCAGTGTATAGAGAGTTTTGATACTTGTCAGAAGGTAGAGGAATTTTCACTTCACTTATAGAACATATACTGTTACAAATGGTGTGGATCGGAGAGCGAGTGATACAATAAAGGTCCTTTTCTGGTTTTTAATTAACTTTGAGACCCTGGCCCTCTCGATCAAATGGACACCCCTTCCACATTTTTGGAATTTCACCCGAAATGCATTTTACCGTACAATGGTCCATAGGAAAATACTCGAGGTTGGGGCTACCCGGAGCCCGAAGATCTTGATGGAAAGAAGCCAACAAGCCTTGGCAACGGCAATGCGATGCGTTGCACAGGGGTACGGTTCCTGCAGCTCCAATAAGGGATATTGGCCCCAAACTTGGTGAGAGGACAGGGCAGGCCTTGAGAGCTGTGGAGAATCCCCACCTGTGTTGTTGAACCTTTCGGATTCTGTAGGAGCTCAGTATTAGCAGACTGGTCAGATTGGCTTTGGTGCTTGCGGATGCAGAGAAGTGACTCCTTCACTTCAAGGGAGATTCCTTCAAGTGTCTTGGATGCCCACAGGTCTTGGAAGGTTCCTGTATGGTACACAGGTACAGATGATGCAGCATACTGAAAGGGGGATGAAGTTGAGCACAAACAAAGTCCAGCGAAGTCCAGAGTGCCCAGACAGTAGAAGTTGAAGTGGTGTCTGAATTGAAACGTGTCCCATGGCGAATCTAAGGACCCACCCACAGGTAAGCACTTAAGTCCCCTTAGTAAAGGGTTGGGACGATTTAGTGGGCCCTCCCAGGATAGTGTCTGGACAGTGGGAAGGTTACTCCCATGTCCTTTGTCCAGATTCATGCCAGAGCTGGTTTGAACTGGACTATGCATGGGGACACCAAATCTGCCCCTCATGCAGACTGAGTGGCACTGGCAAGTGCACCCACCCTGCCCAATACACTAAATCCTGTCTGGGAAGTGATTGCACCTCCCTGTGACAGGATACCTATTGTTCTGCCTTCCCCTGATCGATCTTGGCTCAGCAGCAAGAGGGCAGAATCATGTCTTTGATGGCATCAAACATTTTGTGCCGTCCGGGTCTAGAAGACTGGTACCAGGAACATGGAGAGCCTAACGGAGGGCTCTTCCAGTGCTTGGAATCATACATCCCCCACCGTTTATACCGGGGGTATGATTCCAACATGTTTGGTACCAAACATGAAATGATGCGCTGCAGCCAGTTTTGAGATTGTCATCATGTAATTACGCGGTGCCCCGTTATATGGCTGCTTCACTCACAACCCAGGAGAATGGACTCCATAGGCTGTAAGGGTGTCCTAATCATGCTGGGGTACCCTCACTGGAAGCCTATATCTTTCGTAATTGGTGCTAGCACCAGCTTACACAGGCTGCAAAGGCAAGCCTGAAGTCACAATTTCAATGGTCTCCCATGGGTGGCATAGTACATGCTTCAGCCCATGGGGGACCTTTGGGGTACCTATGCCCTTTGTACCTTAGTACGATATACCAGGGACTGAGAAGGGTACCCTAGCATCCAATCTGGGATGTACCTGAGTACTGAACATAACAATTTAAGGGAGAAAGCAGAGGGACTAGGGTCCTGATTAGCAGGACCCAGTCAAACTAGTCAAAAAAAGCTTAGCACTAGGCAAAAAGTGAGGGTAACCATGCAGATGGATCCTACCATCTAGCATTTATGCTTAAGGTTGACACCAGCCTTGTTGCTACATTGTGTCTGTGTCACTACAGGCAGCCATATTGTGACCCTCCACTAAAGAAGCCCACCCTGGAAGTTAATAACATGAGCATTCTAAAACCCATCTCACTGCTAATTTACATGCCAAACGTCTGTAAAAAGTTGACCTGTATCAGCCTTAGGACATTACAGAATATAATGGCCTAACGGACAAGCAAAAAATGGGCTTTCATCCAACTCATACCACCAAACTGGTAGTGCTGCCAGCCATTGATGATCTTTGCCAGCTCATTTAAAAATTAGAAACACATGTTGGTCCTCTTAGACCTATGGGCTGCAATTAATAACATTAACTACAACAACATCATGCTTAAGGCCTTAGAAGCAGCGAGAAGCACAGTATGGTTCTGAAGCGAATGATAACATTAATTTTATTGGGATCACAACAGTCGCTCTTTACCAGCACTATTCAAAGGCATTTGGCATTGACTATAGAGTCCCTCAATAGTCAAACTTCTTGCTCTTTCTGTTTAATGTATACGTTCAGCCCTTTATTCAATTGTCCGACCAAGAAGGAGTGTGAATTTATTGAATCCTGATAATTCGCAGCTTATCTAGACTACAAGAATTTTCCAATCAAAAGAAGTTCTTTAAAGAGACCCTCGACATTCTCATTAGATGGATAAACAATGACTTGCTCAAGATGAACCCGTTCAAATTCGAGATCTGAATCGCCTCCCCTTTATTAGTTGCAGAATGGAACATGAATTTATTGCCAGATATGATCGGCAGCCCCCGATAGATCCTTCGACAGTGGTGCAAAATGTAGTAGTTCTGCGGTTCAAAACAATTCTCCCCTTCATTTACCTCTCTTTGCATATGTCAGTTGGGGAAACAGCATTTACAATGCTGTAATTACATTGCACTATTATTACAAAGCGGTTGTTACAACGACTGCATTGTTAGTACGCAATGCATTTACATCTCAAGTCATTACAATGACTTACAGTAGGGGACGCTGAGGTATTGGAAATGAATTCCAACACCTTTCCTACTGGTGCGCAAACTGAAGTAGGAATAGTAGTTAATACTATTCCTAAGTCCAGCGTGCCCCCTAGAGCAAGTTGTTGTAATGACGTGCGATGTAAATGCATTGCGTACTAACAACAACTGTGTTGTAAAAGCATGCAATGTAATACATTGCGATGCAATGAACCATATTCTGTCAGTAGCGAATGCTGTAATTCAGTCTTGCCTTGGCTAAGCTAATTCCATCTACTTTGAATATCTGGACTAAAACCTTACATCGACTTCAACTTGCTCAGAATGCTGTGGAAAAAGTGCTTACAAAAACTGCCAGAAGATCACATATGTAGCCAGTACGCTGATGTCTACGCTCACTACCAATTAAATCTTGAGTGCCTTTTTAAAAAAAAATATTTTTATTAACAGTAGGAATCATAATCACAAGGCAGAATACAATACATTTTCATTTCTTATCTTAGCAGGATGTGAGACATTGTGATGATTACTGGTGATTTGTGTCATGTCTATAACGTTTCATCTTGAGCTGGTATCAATGGTGGGGTACAAAGAGTTCCTCTAAATTCGTTCCAGTCATTCCAAATACGGGACCACTTTTCTGGACATCCCCTAGCTACATAGACATACATTTCCCAGAACATGCACCAATCCATGTCTTTCTTCCATGCACACACCGCCGGTGACTGCGCTGCCCCCCACTTCTGAGCAATATTGCGTTTGGCTATCATCAGCCCCAATGTGACCCAGGTTATGCGTGTGATGTTTAGGTCCGTTGGCTCCCCACACATTCAGGAGATATCTCTAAGCCTCCAGGGGGAGTGAATGGTTTAACACCTCGCTCAGAACCTCATGTATTTTCTTCCAGTAACTCTGGATTAATGGGCATTCCCATAGTATATGGAGGAAAGTACCTTCATCTCCACAGCCCCTTCTACATTTACCATCAGGCGCTCTACCCATACGTACCATCCCGAATCCTGTGATGTAAACCCGGTGCAATATTTTTTGCTGTATTAGTCTCAACTTTGCTGCAATGGCTACCGCTCGTGGCGAAGACACTGCTGCCATCCAGTCTTCATCATCTAGTATTATGCCATCCCCTTCCCACTTCTCTCACAATTTCACCAGGGGAACTCCTGTGTGGTTCACAAATTTTATGTTTGTGAACGAGATGGCCTTTGTTGGTAAATAGCCATCGAGGAGTCTGTCTTCAAGGGGTGTGGCGTCAGGGGGGGCCTCTCCCTTCTGGAGACAGGAGTATAAGGCATGGCGGATTTGAATGTATCTAAAATACTCTGTAGGAGCAAGTTCATATTCTTATTGTAAGGTGGAGAATGACTTTACCTCGCCTTTTACCCACAGGTCGCCTATTTTTGATTTGTCTATGAGGTCCCATTTGTCAAACCCTTTAATGGACCAGAGGTTTCCGAGTCTTTCCGAATCCCATAGTGGCTTAGCCAGGGTTATTTTGTGTTCCCATCCCATGCTCTTGGAGGCTTCCTTTCAGACCTGCACCAATTGTTTGGTTGGCCCGGTCGATTGGCGACTCCCGTCACTCAAATAGAACACTCGATTGTAGTTCCCTCCAGGCAGTAACCATCGATCCATCGCATAGCCTGGGTCGTAGTTAATGAGTGTCAGGTGAGCTGCCCAATAGTATATTTTGAGATCTGGGAGAGCGATCCCGCCGTCATACCAGGTGGGGTTGAGTTTGGATAATGCTATGCGTGGCTTCCCATTCCATATTAGACAGCGTTTTAGGGTCTCGATCTCCTTAAAATAGCTGGCAGGAACCAGGTCTAATGAGTTTTGCAGGATGTATAGGAATCGGGGCAGGGACATCATCTTAAACAGGGAGGCTCTGCCTAGCAGCGAAAGTGGAAGTTTCATCCATCGTTCAGAGTCTCTCTTCAGTGTCTGCAAGGGTGGGAGCAGATTCAGTGCAAATCTGTCTGCAGGGTTAGCGGTTATATGGATGCTGAGGTACTTGAAACCCTGTGATGTGACCTGTATCGGGCAGCCCCTGGGAAGGCCTGTGAATAGTCCCTTGAGGACTTATATTACTGATTTGAGCCAATTTATTGTGTATTCAGAGTATCTTCCAAAGATGGCGAAGATATCAAGCACTACTGTAAGCGAGGCCTTCAGAGAAGTTAGGATCAACAGAAGCTCGGGTCCTGCAATGAGACAACGCCGGACAGAGCGGGCCTCCTTTTTCCTGAGCTGGGTTCCAGGAGAGGTGAAGTACACTCCCTGTACTATTCAGATGTAAGAGACACCGTTTGGTACAGAGGAACACGATTTTGGACTATTTATGTATATCCTTTACAGATTGTCGTTACGTTCACTTTATGTATGCAGTAGCTAATGCTTAGAACTCTGGCCCTGAAGAAAGCCATGGGATCTTGTCCCTACCGGCTGAAACATGTTGGCCTTGTAAATGCAGTTATATGTTTAGACTGCTTCCTCTGCATTGTTCTTGTTTGTTTGAGGGAAAGGACAAATTACATTAGAGATTTTTTCGCCTATTGATCCTTTTACCCCTTGTTTTTAACTCACACATCTTTTGATTTTTGCACTGCACTCGATCCCATCTTTATCATTTGTTCATGGGTACCTTAGCGATTGATGGTGCGACCCAATTGAGTAAGGGCGATGGATGGGTCTCATTGATCAAGAGACATACCACCCCATTTTTTGGATGACCAAATGAGAACACTTGATCTACATACCTATTTAATGGGAATCCAACACATCTCTGTACGGGTCTTACCAACAATCTCAGGAGGTCCTTCGACAGGTTTGTCCTGGCACACATTCTGATATAGAGACTTATATAGCTCTATTAGCGCCTAACTCACTTATGTAGGAGTTTTGCAGCAGCTCGGAGTACTTGAAGCTCCGTTATAGACCCCCGGTTCTTTTTGTTGTTTGGATAATGCTATGCGTGGCTTCCCATTCCATATTAGACGGCGTTGTAGGGTCTCGATCTCCTTAAAATAGCTGGCAGGAACCAGGTCTAATGAGTTTTGCAGGATGTATAGGAATCGGGGCAGGGACATCATCTTAAACAGGGAGCCTCTGCCTAGCAGCGAAAGTGGAAGTTTCATCCATCGTTCAGAGTCTCTCTTCAGTCTCTGCAAGGGTGGGAGCAGATTCAGTGCAAATCTGTCTGCAGGGTTAGCGGTTATATGGATGCTGAGGTACTTGAAACCCTGTGATGTGACCTGTATCGGGCAGCCCCTGGGAAGGCCTGTGAATAGTCCCTTGAGGACTTATATTACTGATTTGAGCCAATTTATTGTGTATTCAGAGTATCTTCCAAAGATGGCGAAGATATCAATCACTACTGTAAGCGAGGCCTTCAGAGAAGTTAGGATCAACAGTATGTTGTCCGCATAGAGTGAGATGCGGTCCTCCCGGGATTCTTCCCACCTAAATCCGCGGATCATCGGATCTTTCAGTATCCAAGACGCTAGAGGCTCCAGGGCCAAGGCAAACAGGAGGGGGCAGAGCGGGCACCCCTGCCTCGTACCTGTACCTAGTTCAAACACTTCAGATTTTTTATTATTGACCACTATCTGGGCTAGAGGTTTCGAGTATAGGAGACGCACCTACCGGATGAATTGGGGCCCGAAACCCATTTTCTCAAGTACTGCAAATAAGTATTTCCATTTGAGCATGTCGAATGCCATAGAGGCGTCCAGAGATACCTGGATCGCCTCCGCCTGTACTATGGTTGCCCTCCCCATCACTCCGTATACTCTGCGCAGATTTTTTTAATAACATTTTTTTAATCCTCATATATGCCACCAGATTTTGTATGCTCTAGATGGGTCTCGCTGTCGCCTCTTATACTGACATTTCCGAATCCGCCCTGGAGACAGTATCATAGCAGACAGGGATGTCCCAGAGGTAGGTTGTTTTCCTTATCCAACTCCCCTTAGCTTATGACAGATCACTTTAAGCCGGGGGAGGACAGGACCGACACAACCTCTGGCATAATCATCGGACCATTTACTTGTTGGACCAGACCTCCAGTTTAGACCAGACATTCTCTGTATTCCCATTACGGCCAGCAATATCCATCTTATATACTTCCATTATATGTTTTAAACATTCTGCAAATCTGGGGGGAGTAGTTGACTTCCACTCTTTGCAGATTTGTCTCCTGGCTATAACTATTACATAAAAGATAAACTGTGTATCTAAATTATTGATGTCATAATCTTTAGGTAAACCTAAGAATACAAATCTGGGTGAACATAAAATGGTTGTTGTTAATACCTCACCCAGGAAGCCAACTATCGCTCTCCAATATCCCTGAATTACCGGGCACTCCAAAACATGTGAAAATCATCTGCTGCGTCATGTTTACAGCGGGGGCAATATTAGTTATTTTGCGTTATCTTATGCAATTTGGCCGGGGTCCAGTAAACTCTATAAGCTGTAAATAGATGATTACGCCTTAAATTGGCTGGTTTGATTAGCCTCTGAGATAGAGTAAAAGAGTCTAACCATATTTTACTACATTCTTCGGGGAGTTCCGCTATTCTGTCCTCCCATAGGTTTATTAATTCCGAATGTAGTTTATTCTCTTCATCCTTAATTAACAGCCTGTACCAGAATGATACTTCCCTAATCCATCTCCCCCCCCTGCGAATTGCATCCAGGAATCCTGAATCTTTTTCCCGCTGTAGATTCTGACTTGACCACCAGGCAGATAATTGGTAATATTTAAACCTAGTCAAATGTCCATTTGTAAGTTGTGTTAGGGAATTCCAGTCCATTAGGCCCGAATCTACCCATAAATCTCCCCACTTCTGTAATCCAGCTGTTCTCAGAGGTTGTGAAAGCTGATCTTGGAGACATAGAGGTGTTCCCGGGGAATCCCATATTGGAGTGTGCGTATGGTAGTAAGGAATGTTAAAAACCTTCCGAATAAACCCCCAGTTTTTAAGTGCTGTCTGAAGTATCTTGAGGCTAATTTTTTAAAAAAAATTCTGGTCTCCAAACTTGAATAAAAAGTATTCATGGCCATAGGGTAGATCATGAAGTAAAGCCTAGAACAAACGGCCCTATGAAGATGCATCTAACGTGTTTGTAAGAAGCCTAAAGTTTTTGAAGTGGCAAGCATGACAATATGATAATAAATCTCAATTTTTTCCAGGCTATCCTAGAAGATTTACAGGCCCATATAAATGATCCAATCTTACCCTGGAGATTATTAATGTCTTTCAAAGAAAATGATAAAGGGATGGAGTTATACAAGAAAGTCAATTTGGGAAGAATAGTCATTTTGATAAGATTAACCCGTCCATAAATGTTTAGTGGCAGATTACCCCATCTTATTAATGTTTTATTGATGTCTTTAACTACTGTCTGCCAACTAAATAGTGGTATGTTCTTTAATTCTTGAGTTAAATAAATTCCCAAGTATCGCATTTTTTGTTTCGCACCCTGTATCGGGATGTTATTATTCCACCCCATTATCTCTGTTTTCTCCTTATTAATTTGACAGCCTGATATTTTTCCAAATTCTTCTGATAAGTAAAATAGCCTGGGTATAGCTACTGAATGGTTAGAAATATATAGGAGGAGGTCATCCGCATACAGGGCAGTTTTTAACGTCATATTACCCAGCTTAAAAGGTTGAATTATATTGTCATCTCTAATGCCACAAACAAAAGGCTCCATATAAACATCAAACAAAAGAGGGGATAAGGGACAACCCTGTCTGGTACCTCGGGATATATCGAACCAGTCGGATAATACTCCATTTACCAAGACTTTTGCCATCGGATTATGATTCAATGATTTGACACCCTTAATGAATGTTAGGGGGAACCCAAATGCCGTCATTGTAGCCCATAGATACCTCCAGTTAACCTGATCAAAGGCCTTGGCCGCATCTATTGCAGCCAAGGCAAGCGGGAGATTTTTATCATTAGCATAATCTATAGCCCCTATCACTTGGAACGTTAATTCGTTTAGCTGTCTCCCTGGGATAAAACCTCTTTGATCAGTGTGAATTATAGATTTTATTATCTTCGCGAGTCTAGTTGCTAGGATCCCGGAGTATAATTTCATATCCGTATTTAAAAGGGAAATTGGTCTATATGACTCTATTTTTTTGGGGTCTTTATTAGGTTTTACTATAAGCGTTATTGTGGCTTCAGCCCATGAGGGGGGGGATAGAATAGCCGTGAGTTAGTAAAATATTAAAGAGTATGCTAAGTGTGGGTAATAGCTGATCTATGTAGTCCATATAAATCTCAACCGGTAGCCCATCTGAGCCTGCGGCTTTCCCCCGCTTCATCTTCTTTAGTTGGCTTAATATTTCTCCTTCTGTTATCTCACTTTCTATGTTATGTTATTAATTTTTTATATAGCGCACGGATGCCGCAGCTAAGAGGCGTCCCAGCGCTTGGAGATCTGAATAACACAACACGAATAAGAAGGCAAGAACAGGAAAACAGACTAGACTGTGGAGAAGAGGATAGATATGTTTTATCCAGTTCTGAAATTTGAGGTAAATTTTTCAGGAGCAACCAGGTTTCTATGTCATCCAACTTAGGGTCTTTGTCTTCCGTGTAAAGGCTTCTCATGAAGCTCCTTGCTTCGTCTCTTATCTCGGCATCTACCTCTATCAGGTCTCCTGTCTCTCTTTGTATTAAGGCTTTAATGCTGTTCCTCGTTCTTTCTTCTCTAGCTTTCCAGGCTAGGAGGGCTCCGCATTTTTCACCATATTCAAAGTTCTTTAATCTGCTAGTCTCCCATTTTTCTTTAAGGATTTTCTCATCACAGACTTTAAGCTGAAGTTGTAGCTCAACAAGTTCCTTCTCTAACAGGTGAACCTTTTCGGATTTAGCTAAGATTGCGTTTTGTAACTCAAGATCTTTTCTGATTATTGCCGCCAGGTCTTCCCTTCTCTTAACTTTTATAGTCTTTCTTTTATGAGCCATTAAGGAACTTAAAACCCCTCTCAAAAAAGCCTTATAGGCTTCCCATACCACCTGGGGGGTAGAAGTGCCTGAATTTATTATAAAAAATTCTGCGTTTTTTTCTTTAACGTCTCTTTTTACCTGGTCATCTAATAGAAGTGACCTTTCCAAGGTCCATCTTGTTTTTACAGGACTTAAGTTCAAAACAATTACCATTTCCAATACTGCATGGTCTGACATCCCTACAGGTATGAAGGAAAGGTGATTAATGTCTGTGAGGATATGCTGGTCAACTAAAAAATGGTCAATCCTAGAATAGTTCTTATATTTCTTGCTGTAGAAAGTAAACCCCCCGTGGAGATCTGTATTTTTTCCTCCATACGTCTAGTAGGCTGAAATCTTTCATTATACCGCCTAAGGTAGCGAGTGATTTTGTGGGAGCGTGATACTTAGCTTTGGAGGTTCTATCTAGCTTCTGGTAAAAAACTAAGTTAAAATCCCCTCCCAGAATTACCGGGCCCGTTGACCCTATTAATGCTGTCGCTAGCTTGAGGAGCGGTCCGGGATTATCATCGTTTGGACCATAGTATACAGCCAGTGTATATGGAATATTTTGAATATATATTGCTGCTACCAACCATCTTCCTGATTGATCTGTCTCATATTTTTTCAGACTTATCCCGCAATTTGCACGAATCATAATGGAGACCCCCCTTGTTGTTCCAGACTGCCTGGAACAGATTATTTCCTGAACCCACCTTAATTTCTTAAAAAGTGAACTACAGATATCTGCCTCCAGATGAGTCTCTTGGAGCATTATAAGATGCGCATATGAGTTTTTTAAGAATTCACTAATCCTATTCTGTTTCCTTTTTTCCCCCAAACCATGATGTTCCATGAAAGGGCTTTAAGCTTATATGTGTTACCCATAACCCTGCTATCATCTCGTTCCCATCCATAGCTATATACGAACAATTTTTTCTTATATATGAGGATTTTTTATTTTTTGTCTTTTCTCCCACTGCTCCCTCCACCCAGTGAACACCCTCCCCCCTGAGGAACCCCCCCAACATACCAGACGATGACTTCACCTTTGGAGCACCTAGGAGAATTCCCTGCCTGAATCAAATGTGTTATAGCGAGTGAAAGGTGTAGTGCTAATGAATCGTGTTCCCTATTCCGTGATTTAGTGTTTCAGTGCATAATTTTTATTCTTTATTTATACCTAGTACCCTTGCCCTTTTACCCTTTATCCTTCTTCCTTACTCCTTAAGTCTATTTTTTTTTTTTTATAGACCGATCTTTAACAGTTTATCTCATTTGTCTACTCATCACTGATTTTCCTGATCATCTCTCATACGGCCTAAAAGATTATCTACCTCTTCAGGCTGTGAGAAGCTATAGGTCTTGTTTTTCCACATAATTCTGAGCAATGCAGGGAACCTCATCTGCACATGGGCTCCCAATGATCTCAAATCTGGAATTCTGGTGCCAAGCTCCCATTGCCTCTGTGCAGTTCTGGCTCCTAAGTCAGACCTGATAAGATATGGACTAGATCGGTAACGGAGATCTGTTTTCGACAGGCATCTCCCTAAGATAAGCTCCTTAACACTGAAAGTTTGAAAATTAACCAATATTTTCCTTGGAGCTTTCCTGTCTGTGCGCCTCTTATAAGGGTCTCTATGTACTCTTTGGATTTCCGCTTCCAAGTCTATATCTGGGCGGTCTTTTAAGACCCCTTCTCTCAAAAGCCTGCAAACAAATCCCTTTATATCTTCCAGCTCTTCCCCTTCTGGTATCTTCAGAATTCTTAAGTTATTTCTGCGTGCCTGGGTTTCCAATCTCTCAACATCCGCAGCCAGTGATCTGTTTTGCGCTTTCAGGGTATCTATATCTTTTGAATTTCCATGTACAATTTTGCTCAATGTTGTTACTTCCGTTTCCAATTTCCCCGTGCGAAGAATAACGTCATCTAACTTGGTTTCCAATAGGTCAAATCTATCATGTATTGTTTTTTGATTACTCTCAGATATCTCAAATTTTGACATCATATCGCCCCTTAAGGATCGGAAGAGATCACCCAAACGATCACTCTCTTGCTCATATTGTTCTTCTGATACTCTTCTTGATCTAGGAGAGGCTGAGTCTGAGTCTGGGGTTTTATCTTTATTGAGAACCTGATTCATCTTTCCTTCTTCATTCCTGTTAGAACTATTTTGTACAGTTTTAGCTGTTACCAGCAATCTCTTAGGTCTGGTATCCTGCATACCTTGCGTTTTATCGCCAGATAGCGCCGTGTTTAAGTTGACAGGGAGAGAGGGAGGGGGAGGTAGGGAAGAAGGAATAAATGGTGTGGGGGATATATCAGGAATTTTAGACTCAGGAGGATTCGACTGGGCCTATTGATGCACTGAACCAGCAATTACCAGAGTGTCTGCGCCCCCAGCTTCTTCTCTAATCGCCCCCCCGTTCAAGGGATCCAAGAGCCCGGCGTCTTCCATATCATCCAAGTTCTCCAGAGGCCCATAACAATTTTTTAAAGGTACAATGTTGGTACTTCCCTCTATTTGCGTAGTGGAACTCATAGTCTGATCTCGGACTTTAAAGTAAGATTTAAGCGAGGGAGTGTTCTTCACCACCTGTTTATCAGAAATAACTCCTTTAGAGTTTTTTTTACTGAAGTTGCCTTTTTATTTTTCCTTTTGCAGAGGGTTAATGGCATAGGTCTCTCCCTCTCTTCAAATTCAAGTGCACCTCCCTCCTTCAGTTCTAGCCTTGATGTCAGCTGATACCTATTTCTTCTTGGGGGTGAAGTATTTCTTTTCCTCACTGCACTCAGACTTATGTTCACCACACCAGATGTGGCTACTGTGGTTACAACTGCTACTTTTGCCCCCTTAGCTAAATCTACAGGTTTTGCTACTACCTGTGCTTGTACTGGTGGTGCATTTAAGTCTGCCGAAATTTCTGGGTACTTGGAAGTTACTTTCAGGAGACTGTTATTGTTATTAGCTGGAGCCTTTATCAGTGTCTGCTCCATAAAACCCTGCCTCCTTGACGCAAACGGGGGATTTACTGCTGACCCCCCTTTTCTCCCCACCTTACCGCAAATTGGTAGAACAGTTCCCCTGGAAAAGCATTACAAGGTTCTTTGTGCGCTTTATATGTTGGCCCTCTCAGTCGGAGCTGAAGTATGGCGAAGCGCGATCTATTCCACAAACACCTCCGGCGTTCTACCAGCGTGAACGATGTTTCTCACGTCATGCAGGTCCAAATAGGCGCGGGTCCTAGCGCCGACTGCTTCCTCGCGTACCCGGGCTGGCCGTTACCCTCGTAAAGAAAACGGAAGCGACTTAGTTAAATCGATATTATCCTTTCAGGGCTTAGGTCATCTACTTCTCACCTTAACATGGGGAAGTGAAGAATCCAATCCTCTCGCAAAAACCCGGTCTTACTCCTCAGTCATCGGGAGCCCCTAGGTGCTGCCGCGACCGGCTCTCAGCCCGCCGCCATGTTACTCGTAGGCGTGGTCCTACTCTGCGCAGATTTAGCGCTGTGTTACGCTGAGGCATAAAGCCAGATAGGTCCGAATGTACAAGGATATTAATGACCTTAATGAGTCAGTTAGCGAGGAGTTTGGCTAAGATCTTTGGCTCTGCATTTAAGAGGGAGATCGGTCTATAGGAGGAACAATCTGTCCGGCTTTTACCTTCTTTGTGGATCATCACTAATGTTGCAAGTCTTTGGTCCTGAGGTAACTCCCCAGTCTCCCTGCTCTCCTTGAACATATTGCATAAGTGGGGGGAGATAATATCTGTCCCGAGTTTATATAGCTCTATCGGCAGCCTGTTTTGCAACAATGCCTTCCAAGAGTTAAGTCCTCTGACTGCCTGTGCCACCTCGTCTGGCATGAGTGCCCGCTCCAGGTATTCAATCTCTGACTCTGAGAGTTTAGGGAGTTGAAGAACCGGGCTTTTAGAACCCAGCGGCGTCAGGGGCACGCCCAAAGTCTTCGGATTCACCTGTCTTGGTATACAGAGACACGGAATACTTCGGGTGGCGTCAGAGACCAAGTTTATTAGCTGCAGCCAGTAACAGTGATCCTACAAACACAGCATGGAGTATTTCAGGAGACTGCTCAAATTCGTAGAGCAAGACATCTCCTTTTATACACAATATTCATATTTACAAACATACTCCCACTGCGTAAAAATCTAACCAATGAGGTACATTCTCAAACAAAGTATCACATGACGAAAAGCTCAGTTTGCAACATCCCAACCCAAAGTTAATCATTGGGAATGTCCCAAATCCAATCTCCACAAGCAGGACAAACCCATAATTGAAAAGCACAATGCATGTAATAAAGAGCATAGAAAAGGAAACAATGTCTGATAGTGAACAAGATATGGCATGTGTAAGGAGACTAAAAGTTAACGATGTCCTGAACAGTGATTGGCAATCTCAAACAACGATCAAACCAGGAAAATTGACTGGGCAGGGTCAGCTTCAGGTGAAGGAATCAGATCCTTGCAATTCACCTCGGAGTCAAGAAAGACCCTGTTAATGTATACTAATACATGAAGGCCAGGCCGCTTCGTTCGTTCGACCACACTCGTCGGCCTGCGTGATGGCAACACAAAATGGAGACTCAAAAACAAAATGGAACCCATGTTTGAGACGAAATCTCCTAATACATGGTGAACTCGCTAACTAACGTGACAAATTCACTCCATATTAGCCGCACTCACTAAATACGGTTCAACATCACCAAAATCATGACGGAACCATGGCCTTACAAGACAAGGCCCATTTTCATAGAACCACAGACCATCCTTTTGCCATTACGTAGGCAATAACCTAAACTCACGTTAATCTGAATCTAAGTCTATATCAATCTTCATCAGACCATCACGGTGTTGTTGGAGCATCATCCTATTACTTTCTACTTCTCTCGGGACAGGTCTCCGCACACACGTAGTAGCACAAAGACCACAAACGGCGGGAGCACACTGGATGCAAAGACAACAGGAGAAGAGAATAGCTAAAGCCATACCAAGTAAAATCAGAACTTTCCATCTCCTTTTGGACAACAGTCACCAAAACCATCCAATCAACGACCAGTTTCCTTCGTCTACATGAAAAGACTCAGAAACCTTATGCAATCTGGAAATGGCTTGGTACACTGTCGGGGCATTATCTGGTATGTAAATACAGCAACTAGATTGGATCAATTTTTATACCCCTCCTCTATCTGCAAGCTTGATATCTAACGCAATACGATTTTGCAATGTCATAACACGATCAGCTTGAACTTCCGCTGTAATATTACTGAGATTATTATTATTATTATTATATTTCTTATATAGCGCCAGAATCGACCCCCAAAGGGGTATCTCGGCGCTTGCCTTGGGAACCCGTCCTGGTTTTTCCCTGTGAGATAGCCCCTACAGGGCATCCCCAAGGTGAAAGCCAGGCATCCCGCCGCGGGGGGGGCGTTGTGGAGATTAAGCAAGCTTAATGCCCAGAGTTGCAGAGTGTGAACCCATGATTAGGTCAGGCACCGAAGCGAGAATTATCGAGTCCGTGGACATTTGAGCTCAACACCCTGCCGCATCGGGAATCGAACCCTGGTCCCGGGTCTGACCTCTGCTTCAGGGTCTGCCTGCTCTAACCAGTGAGCCACACTTCTCCACTGATCACCTGCAGTTTCATTTATAGTGACCTCAACCACTCTCGTAAGCTGTCGTATATTCCTCCTATTTGCCATAGGATCCGAAAAGGGTAGGAAACCCTTGAAAAAATCTCCTACTTCCTGTGCTGCAGTATCTTCCTGATCGAAGACACCTCTAACATATCTTGTTCTGCGATAATCCATAGCAGCCGTGTATGTAGGGGGGAGCAAAAATGCCACATAACATGTGCCTAAAAAATCAGGTGGCAACCCCGTATATGCTCTGTCGTGGCATACAAAATATGTACCTTTAGCTGGCACAAACAGAGGAGAAGTCTGGGATGCAAAAACGTAGGTTAGAGCACATATACTCTCACCTAACTGAGCACTTGGATTTCTACCATTGCCACGTAAACAAAAGTGCCTCGATGGGGTACGATCCAAATTGGGAGAGACCTCTTTTGTCTCTCCTTCTCTGTCAAACTAGTGGTAAACCCAGTGACATTCCAACCAATATATGCCTGCGCCTCATCCTTAGGGATAGCATTATATGCATCGATATCTCAGATCATATCTGCTATTCCCTTTATCAGGGCACTATTGCTCGGGTTGTCTCTCATGGAAAGCATAGGGTATACCTCATTCGCATAGATAAACATAGTCTGCAAAGCCCATACAGACCCATTGGAAGAAAAAGGCAATACCAGATATGGCATACCTCTATCTGTCGTATGAGGCATAAGACCACATACCCAACAATTTGTAGTATTGACTACCAACTGATGCTGATGCAACAGCTGTATAAATGAGTTGTTTACAAATTCTGATCTCCTTATCTGTTCATGTTCAGGCAACGTATAGAATTGGTGCAAACAAACAGTAGTAGAAGAAAGCATAGGTTGGGTAGTGGGTGCAGAAATCAATAGTGTAACATATACAATCCAACCCACACAAGCCAATGTGATACTTAAAAACACAAAAGAACACAATATAATAAAACATTTGTTACGAACCAATGTACACAATCTCATCTTAAAATTCATTTTCTCAACAACTCTATCAGTTACAAAAGACTCCATACTCTAACGTGCTGCTCACGGCAATTTTCCCTCTTCACTTAAGTGTGCGTCCAGGCATCCTAGACGTCCCAGAACCGCAGACCTTGTGTCAGTAAGTGGTTCACCCCTTAAGAACTTATACTGTGACCCTGCAGCTGAACCCGGATGGCGGTTCGAAAAAGAAAAAGACAAAAAAGGTAAGTCTCTTGTCTGACAGAGTGTAATGCACCAAAGAATGTGCGATCTTTATTTGTCCAATCTGGTTCGCAGATTAAAACGTTCTTTACCAGACACAGTCTGATCCTGGAAAAGCGTCTCGGGATTGGTAGTCTCAAGTCTCAAACGGGACGGCACAGGTTCTTGCAAAACTTCATCATCCTCACGTTCCGACTGAGTCCATTTCAAATGCGCATCACTAAAGGGGACGAACTCCACAACTCTCTCGCTTTCTGAATCAGCAACACCATCAACAATCCATCGGTCATACGGCAACGGAAGTGGAAGTTTCTTACAGTGGGTGGCATGCACCCAATTTTTCTTGCCGTAGACCTTAACAGCTGTACGAGTGGTCAGAAGAGTCTGGTAAGGACCATTCCATCTCGGCTCGAGATTCTTCGTCCTTTGAAAGTTCCGTATTAGCACCCAGTCCCCAGGTTGAATCGAGTGGCCTGCATCCACAGAAGCTGAAGGTAAGGTATTGTGCACCTGTTGGTGAAGAACACGTAATTTAGCAGTCAAATCATGTAAATAGTTAACCAACATAGGGTACTCGATGTCGCTGTACTTAGTTGGCCTCGGCACACCCCAAACATTCGCCGGGCGACCAAAGACAATCTCGTTTGGGCTAAGTCCCACACGAGAATGTACTGTTGTTCTTGTGGACAAAAGTGCCAACGGCAAAGCATCGGGCCATGCTAGGCCAGAGCTCGCTTGTATCTTAGCCAACTTAAGTTTAAGGGTGCCATTGTAGCATTCAGCCAAACCAGCTGACTGGGGGTGATTCGCAGCATGAAATTTCTGCCTTATTCCTAAACCTGCACACACTTTCTTCATAATCTGACCCACAAATTCACTTCCGTTGTCACTCCATACCATTCTCGGCAAACCATACCTAGGGAAAAACTCCTTCAACAAAACCTTGGCTGTAGATAAGGCAGTATTATCCTTGAGAGGGTAAGCCTCTATCCATCTTGAAAAGGCGCAAACAACCACAAGGACATACTTTAGGTCGTTGCATCTATCCATATGAATAAAGTCCAACTGTAGAACCTCAAACGGATACGTCGCAGGAGTAAAATGGCCTGCTGGAGTTGTAGTTCCCTTACCAGGATTATGCATCAAACAAACCATGCAATTTCTCACCAGATTCTCAGCACATTTAGGAATTCCCGCATTCTGCCATACTGGAGCCAACAACTTACATATCCCTTTCGAACTGATGTGTTGCATTCCATGTGCTATTGTAACCACTGGAAGCACATACGCATCAGGCAACAACCATCGCTGGTGTTCTGACAACTCAATCCAACAACCAGTCGAATCCAACATTCCCGTAGTCTCTCTCCACACACTCAATTCTTTCTCAGTAGCTTCAGCCTGAATTGATTTCACACTCTCTATTGTATCTTCACACATTCCTCTTTCCGGAACCCATCTAGCAGGGCCTGCAACATACATTCGACTCGTCACATCCTTCGCCGTTTCTCTCGCTACTTCAAACGCATTACCACGACCAACATCATCCGTAACCTTCTTATGTGCACTGCATTTCACAATCGTAACTTGTGTCGGCAAAGTAAGTGACTCAAGAAGTTCATTCACCAACTGTCCATGCTGAATCTTCATACCATGGGAAGTAAGAAATCCTCTCTCTTGCCACAAACGTCCAAAACTATGAGCAACACCAAACGCATATTGGCTATCGGTATACACAGTCACTCTCTTGCCTTTTGACAACACACATGCTCTAGTCAGTGCAATCAACTCTGCTGCTTGAGCTGAATTCTGTGGAATACGTGCAGTTTCAACAATCGTGTGCAAAGTCGTAACCGCATACGCTGCAGTCGTATCGCCATTCAGGAGCTTAAAGCATGAACCATCTACCCATAAGGTACCATCATAATTCGAAAGAGGAGTATCTTTCAGATCAATTCTACCCTTCATTTCTTCCTCTGTCCGAAGAAGACAATCATGCTGTTCCTGAACATCTGTCTCTACAGAAATCGGCAACAACGTAGCTGGATTCAATGTATTGCACCATTTTATATATACACATGACTCGCCAAAAGCGTCAACTCATAACCTGACAAACGTGCACTAGTAAGGTGCTGAGTCTTTGTTTTATTCAATAGGGTATATACTGCATGTGGGACCATCACAACCAATATATTATCCACTATCAGACCAGCAGACTGTCGAATAGAAACAGCCGCTGCCGCTGTAGCTCTCAAACAACTCGGCAACGCCTTAGCTACCGGATCTAAAGTAGCTGAGAAATACGCGCGTGGGCGTTGCTTGTCTCCAAACTGTTGTGTCAACACTGACAACGCACATCCTTCTCTCTCGTGCACATAAAGTGTAAAAGGCTTACTGTAGTCGGGGGTACCCAACACTGGAGCCGAACACAATGCATTGCGCAATTCAGAAAAAACTTCTCTGACATTCGTCAGACCAAGGAAGAGGATTCAGAGTATCCTTAAGAGTAAGTACCAACAGAGGTTTCGCTAACAAAGAAAAATTTGGAATCCACTGTCTACAATACGAGGTGATACCCAAGAAAGCACGCACTTCTCTCTGTGTGGATGGTACAGTCATTTGCGCAATCGCTTGTATACGCTATGGGGTCAATCGTCTTCCCTCCTTCGACAAGAGATGGCCTAAGTAGGTCACTTCTTGGCGACAATATTGCAACTTCGAAAGTGACACTTTATGATGGAGGTCAGACAAATGTCGCAACAAAGAAAGCGTAACTTCTTCACAAATCTCTTCATCATCAGCAGCGACCAAGAAATCATCCATGTACTGAATAAGAGTCTCACCAGAAGGCAAAACAAAAGAATCAAGCTGAGTCTTTAAAGAAGTGTGGCTCACTGGTTAGAGCAGGCAGACCCTGAAGCAGAGGTCAGACCCGGGACCAGGGTTCAATTCCCGACGCGGCAGGGTCTTGAGCTCAAATGTCCACGGACTCGATAATTCTCGCTTCGGTGCCTGACCTAATCATGGGTTCACACTCTGCAACTCTGGGCATTAAGCTTGCTTAATCTCCACAACGGCCCCCGCGGCGGGATGCCTGGCTTTCACCTTGGGGATGCCCGTTAGGGGCTATCTCACAGGGAAAAGCCAGGACGGGTTCCCAAGGCAAGCGCCGAGACGCCTCCGGGTAGTCGAGCGCTATATAAGAACAACAAAAAAAAAAAGCCTGACTATAGATGGATGGACTCTCACAATAACCTTGAGGAGCACGCTTAAACCGGAAGCTTAGGCCTCCTAAAGAGAAGCCAAAAATATCTCTACTCTCTTCAGCAATCGGAATACTAAAGAAAGCATTCTTCAGGTCAATAACAGAGAGCCAGGCAGCCGAAGCAGGGATCATAGTCAATAAAGCAGTAATGTCCGGGACAACAGGAAACTGTGGCACCACGATCTTGTTAACCTCACAAAGGTCGATCATAAACCGATACACACGTGGCTGGGAAGAGTCAGTACGCTTAAGGACAGGCAAAACAGGACTGTTACACACATTACCTCTCGTTTCTTCAATCACATCTTTCTCAACCAAATCATAGATAATCGCTAAAAGAGCTCTCTCACCATCACTAGAGATTCGGTATTGAGGAATGCGAGGCAACTTAGCATTCGCCTTGAGGGTAACAATGTATGGTGGAATCTGCAAAAGGCCAACATCGTTTGGACCCGTAGCCCAGAGAGTATCAGGGAGAGAACGCAATTCCAGTGGAAGCCGATCTTTAGACAAATACGTCGGAGAAATCACTTTCTTACCCAACGTAAGATGTACTCCCGAAGGAGAACAATACAATATCGCATGTAATCTCTTCAACAAGTCCAAACCTAACAGATTCTCACCACAACCTGTCATTAGAATCAAAGATGCTTCCAATGCATAAGGCCCAACAGAAAGAGACAAGGGACAATAAACCAGGTTACGAACTGGGGCGCCAGAAAAACCTACCAAAACATTTGTCAAGCCAGACAAAGGTACGCAAAGGAGTTTAGAGTGCATGATAGAACTCTTCGCCGCACCAGTATCCAAAAGAAAAAGTTCGGACACATCTGATGTAATCACTTCAACATAAGGTCCACTCTGGTCTACTGGAACTGACACTACTCCCTCTCTTTTTCTTTGGCTGTCCTAGCTATCATTAAAATCAGCATTCTCACTCTCAACATAATAATTATCAGCATAATATTGAGCCGGCAGACCAGACGAAACATTCTGTTGATCAAAACAATTCACAGAATTCTGCGGAGGAAAGGAACGTCCATTCTGGGGGAACACACCATGTCCTCTACTCCTAGGTACTTGCTGAACACCGTGACCTCTCACACCAGACATACCATTCGCAGGTTATAGCAATATTGGGCAACTATGCTTGAAGTGACCTTCTTCCTTACAATAGGCACACTGATTAGGGCCTACCGGAAGTCGCTGAAGAAAAGACTCGGGCTTCTGCAACACTCTCTTAAACTGTGGAGGTTGCTGAAACTCACGCTGATTAAAGCGAGGCGGATATGCCTGCTGTAAAAGAACCTTCGTCTTCAATTCTTTAGTCTTTTTCTCTGGTCTATATTTTTCATCTTTATCTCTATTCTCGTAATATTGTGCAGTAGCCAATATCTGGGCCGAAGAAGAAACAGCCCATGAACTCTCAGAGTCCTTCAACTTCTTATAAAGCTCGGGGAATAAATTATAGACAAACTTATCCACAAACAACCTTTGGCCACCTTCTGTACTCATATCTTGACCACTATGATCGATGAATGTCTCTTCAAACCTAGTGAAGAAATCAGACACACTCTGGTCTTTCTTCTCCTTACATGCTGCTAACTTATCCCAATTCACTCGCATAGGAGGCATCAAAGTCTTCATTAAAGTAATGATCCTACCAGGGAGTTCTGCAACTAAAGGCTCAGGTTTAGCACCTCCTACCTGTCGACCATCTGCAGCAGTAATATTAACCCACGTATCTCCCAATTCTACTGCATGATCCTCGTGACGGATCTTTGCCCACAAAGGTTGAGGGACTACATTCCCCAACAACATATCTATAACAGCTAAATTCATCACACACGCAGCAACTGTCTGGGACAACTCTTTATAATAACCTGCAGGATTTATGCGGGGTCAGGCAAAGTATGCTTAAGAGCCAGAACTTCAGCTCTCTTCCAAGGAACATGCACCCAAACTCGCTGAAAATGAGCCGGTACAGCCTGAATACCTTGATTAGCATCAGCAACAACTTCCTCTCTCCATACAGGGGGAACTTCTCTCATCGGATACTGCTTCACTTTTCTCGTAACAGAAGGATCAGGTTCAAACAAAGGCTGAGAAGGAAGTCTACACCTAAATGCAAGAAGCGTCTCTACCGCTTCCTCAACATCGAGACCCACTATCGTCCCTTTAACAAAGTCGGACTGAACATTAAGTACCTCCGATGGAATCGGACCCAATTTAGCATCGTCCCACTCTTCACGAAGGAAAGTACACATAACATCAAAAACATACCTTTGTTTTGGTGCTTCCCACTGTAGGAAAACATCCATAACCGCTTGCAGGTCATACCTGGACCCATTCAAAACCCATCTACGAGCAAGGAGATCTAACACAGTCCGCTTCTCTGAACTCGGGAGCTGACTACGAGTTTGTTTCCTTACAGAAACTGGGGTCATATTTAATGACCCAAAGAGAGGAGACAAAAGGCTAGTAACAGTCTCAGTCATTTGTTGTCAAGCAGAAGGAGAAGAAGTCGACATGAGAACAGGAGACAAAGTGTTTTGAGATGACAAAGACATAGGGTCAGTAGAAAAGGAAGTTAAAGGCAAAGGAGTAGAAGGCAAAGGAGTTTGAGGCAAAGCTGTAAGCAAAGCTGGCAGCCCTAGAGAAGGCTGCGCCAGAGGTGGAAGAACCAACTGTGGAAGAATGGGTTGCTGAACAACAGCAGGGGGTTGAATAACTAGGGGTTGCGGAGGTGCCGTAGCAATCTGCACATAAGGGGGTGGTGATCTCAACAAATGCGACATCAAAGGATCCTTTTCAGGGTCCTTAGTCACATTCGGGAGAAGAGGTGGCAAAGCCGGATAACCTTTATCAATGACCATGCAATGTTGTCTATCTGACACCTCAATCGCACAATCTTCTTCATCTTCTTTAAACTGCCTAGCAGCTTGCATTATCGACATATTCTTATTTTTCCTATCTCTTTTAGCTTGCTTAATTTCTCGCTGTTTGGATTCCTTACGCCAGAGGCGGAAAGAGTCAAATATCGCCGGCCGGGCTTTCTTCCTAAATAGAGCAACTTCCAAATTATCTAAAACATCTGATTCGAAACTACCATGTTGTGGCCATTTTAAGACACCATCTTTTTGTATATAGCGGACCCATACCTCATTATACGTAATGGGACCCACACCATGCTTTGAATAGAGCTCATAAGTCGGAGTTCCAACCGGAGGTATCGGACACGAGTCCTCCAATCGGGAATCCCTGTT
This sequence comes from Lissotriton vulgaris, assembly GCF_964263255.1. Lineage (NCBI taxonomy): Eukaryota > Metazoa > Chordata > Amphibia > Caudata > Salamandridae > Lissotriton > Lissotriton vulgaris. The sequence goes on along the minus strand of NC_141689.1, from coordinate 1,543,793,002 downwards.
GCAACTACAACAAAACAAATTCCTAAGTTTGCTAAGACCAGGCATCTTCGCTCACTAATCTAGCTTCAAACTTCAAGGGGTCATCAAACACGATATACTCACAAATGTACGAGCCCCTCGGCTTTGGTATTTGCAAAAACCAAATCAAAGAACCCAAGAAACAAAACCAAGTCGTTGGAGCGACCCACTTATACTTAACCAAAATGTCTTGTCACGCCACCAGAAGACCGTCTATCGTCTCGCTCTACAAATCATCACAAAAGGGTCCAAGACCGGGCGACAGTCAGGGCAGCGGTCCTTCATAGCCGTCGGAAAGGGGAAGCCTCACAGCAAAAACCTTCAGTCCACATTCGACATGCCGGGGTCGATGAAGTGGGGGCCCTCTTCCAGAATTTCCTCACGAAGCTCCTCACAATCTTCGGGCTTGGACCAGTACTGCTGAAGTCGCCTTATGTTGGGCGCCAGTTGAAGAACTGGGCTTTTAGAAACCAGCGGCTTCAGGGGCACGCCCAAAGTCTTCGGATTCACCTGTCTAGGTATACAGAGACACAGAATACTTCTGGGTGGCGTCAGAGACCAAGTTTATTAGCTGCAGCCAGTAACAGTGGGCCCGATTCACCGAATGAACTTACTACTTTTGGCATTCACAGAATGCACTTACTACTTTTGGTATTCACAGAAGGAACTTACTCATTTCGGTATTCACAGAAGTTAGGACTACTAACTTTAGGACTCCTAAATGCCTTCTGTGAATACCGAAAGTCTTAAAATTAGGATTTTTCTCTATTTAGTAGTAGTAAATTTAGGACTACTAACTTTAGGATGCCTAAATCCCTTCTGTGAATACCTAAAGTCTTAAAATTAGGATTTTTCTCTATTTAGTAGTAGTAAAGTTAGGACTACTAACTTTACTACTACTAAATTGAGAAAAATCATAATTTTAAGACTTTCGGTATTCACAGAAGGCATTTAGGCATCCTAAAGTTAGTAGTCCTAACTTTACTACTACTAAATTGAGAAAAATCGTAATTTTAAGACTTTCGGTATTCACAGAAGGCATTTAGGCGTCCTAAAGTTAGTAGTCCTAACTTTACTACTACTAAATAGAGAAAAATCCTAATTTTAAGACTTTCGGTATTCACAGAAGGCATTTAGGCATCCTAAAGTTAGGAGTCCTAACTTTACTACTACTAAATAGAGAAAAATCCTAATTTTAAGACTTTCGGTATTCACAGAAGGCATTTAGGCATCCTAAAGTTAAGAGTCCTAACTTTACTACTACTAAATAGAGAAAAATCCTAATTTTAAGACTTTCGGTATTCACAGAAGGCATTTAGGAGTCCTAAAGTTAGTAGTCCTAACTTCTGTGAATACCGAAATGAGTAAGTTCATTCTGTGAATACCAAAAGTAGTAAGTGCATTCTGTGAATGCCAAAAGTAGTAAGTTCATTCTGTGAATCGGGCCAGTAGATCCTAGAAACACAGCATGGAGTATTTCAGGAGACTGCTAAAATTCGTAGAGCAAGACATCTCCTTTTATACACAATATTCACATTTACAAACATACTGCGCAAAAATCTAACCAATGAGGTACATTCTCAAACAAAGTATCACATGACGAAAAGCTCAGTTTGCAACATCCCAACCCAAAGTTAATCATTTAGAATGTCCCAAATCCAATCTCCACAAGCAGGACAAACCCATAATTGAAAAGCACAATGCATGTAGTAAAGAGCATAGAAAAGGAAACAATGTCTGATTGTGAGCAAGATAAAGCATGTGTAAGGAGACTAAAAGTTAACGATGTCCTGAACAGTGATTGGCAATCTTATACAACGATCAAACCAGGGAAATTGACTCGGCAGGGTCAGCTTCAGGTGAAGGAATCAGATCAGTGTGGCAGGGTATGCTCAGACGTGAGTCCCTTGCTCACTTTGCCACTGGATTCAAGCAAGTCGGGCTGAAGACGGCTGGAATGCCAGAAACCGGTCCTCGGAAGCTTGTTTCCGGTCCAGGGAAGACATGGCTTGGCAGTTCGGGCTGGACTGTTCCCATGAGGCACAGGGTCAGACTGATTTGCGTTTAGCCATGTCTGAACTGGGGTGGCAGAGTGGGCTAAAGAACAGCGATGGATTAAACCCAGATCTTTTGACTGGGTGTGAGTGTTTGATTGATTCAGATGCTCCGTCCATCACCACCCCCTTTTGTACCGCTCGTGGGCTTGCAGCACATGTTGTGCCACCCACAAGAGCGGCCTAGTAAAAGTATGTCTAAAGGTCTCCCATTGCTAGACCTACGTGCAGTCTGGTACTGTCACGCAGACTGCGCAAGTACACCTATTTGCCAGTCCCTAAACCTTCCCTTAACTTCATGTTAGTCACCCCTATGGTAGGCCCACGGGCAGGGTGCGTTGTAAGCATAAGGTAGGACAAGCCTGACTAGGTTGGCATGTCCTAATAGTGAATTACAGCCATATTCGTTTTTCACTATTGTAAGGTTACCTGCTCTCCATAAGTTAGAATGGGCTGCCGGGGTTATTAATGCTATAATCCTAGCTGGCCCGGGGAGCATGGTACAATGTCGAGTTTGGTATCCCTGAACTCAGGGTTTAATAACGCATCCGTTTGTGTGGATGGTTTTTGGACTCTGGGTTTGAAAATAGCACTTTAAGAAAGTGGCTATTTTCTTGTCTAACTATTTCTGGTTTCTGCTGGTTTGGTGTGTGTGTGACAGGGGCTGGGTGGCTCCAGAGTTCCGAATGAGTCAGTGTGGGGTGAGTGGTGCATTTGCATTGAGAGTAGGGGAAGAGTAGTTCCTGATAGCCTGCCGTGCCTGATACAATGCTGGCTCCACCTCCTGCCGGGCGACTGATAGCTCTGCTCCTGCCAGTGACAATACTGGCTCCACCTCCTGCTGGGCGTCTGAGGACCCAGCCCTGCACAGTGAATAGGCTAGGTGCCTCTGCCTGGCTACACCCACAACAAACCCAGGATGAGGGGAATTCCACTGCATGGACAAAGGGATCAAAGCCAAAAAGGGGTATAAGAGAAGGACCCCTGAACCAAGACTTGAGATCAATTATGACTTGGAACCCTGAGCCAAGGACAAGAAGCCTGCTGATCCAAGGACTTGCCTACCCCTTCTGCCAGAGTGCTGTTTGCTAGGGGGAATCCTGCAGTTGCTTCTTTATTTTTGGCAAGGAACCAGGAGAGAGGAACTGTGTGTGTACTCTCAAACTTTGCTAAAGAAAATCTCCAAGGGTTGGACGAGTGCCAGCCTCCTGTTGAAGTCACAGGGCCAAAGGACTTCATTCATTTGCTAAAAGTGCTTGTTGCTGGAACCTGAAAATCCAGCACCTCTGAAGAATCCAGCAATCTCGTCGCCGACGGACGCCGCCGAATCCAGCTCGACATCGTGAGTAACGGCTCCAGTGTCCCGCTTCCTCAACGCCGGCCGCCGGGCCCGATCGACGCCAGTAGCGACGCCAGTGAGTAGCGAGTTCGGCTCCAGCTCCAAGTGACCCCATGTCGACGCCGCCGCTGATCGCATCGACCCCGAGCCCTCTCGACGCCGTGAGCGCTGCTCACTCTTGCAACATCATCATCGACATCGACGCCGACGCCGTATCGTATCCTGCTTCGCCTCGAGATCGCTGCTCCTGCCTGACATTTGTCGACACCGCTGCAGGTCGCCCCGACTCCGAGGCCCGATCGACGCGAAGACGCGACGCCAGACATCTCGACGCCACTGATCATCGTGTGCTTCGCTTTTCCAAGGTGCTGTGTTGTGGGGGTCTGTGCGACTCCGGGCTCGACGTAGCGCTCCTCGCGGTCGACGCCGAACCTTTGGATTAACTTTGCCTCGACGTCGTGTGACTCCCGTGTGGGTTACATTGTTGCCAAGAACTGTGATTTAAAGAAGAAGAGTTGCTTTTGTTACTAAAGACTTTGTGCTAAGAAGAAACTACACTTGAACTATTATTTTTTCCTTCCAAGAGTATTCATTAGGATTGTGGTATATTTTTGTTGTTATTCGGTCTTGTGCTAAGCCTTATATAAAAATCCTTCTTTTTATAATACTACTGTGTCGTGTCCATTTGTAGTGTATTCACTTTATTACTGTATGTGGTCATAAATGCTTAACGCACTGCCTCTGGGATCTGCCTGTCTGCTTTGCCAAGCTACCAAGGGGGTGAGCAGGGGTTATCTAAGTGTGTGATCCCCTTGCCCTGACTAGAGGAGGTGAGTCCCTATTTGTCAGAAGTGTATACCTCTGCCAACTAGAGACAGCCAAGTCTAACATTGGTGGCAGCGGTGGGATTTGATCTTTGCATTTTTGACCCATGTGCAGTGATTAGTGTGCGCTACATAGTGAAAGCAGACCATAGCGTAGCCACAATCTATTTTTGGTGGGATATTCTATTTTTGTTCTCCGCTTTACTGGAGCTTGATATTTGAACACTGCCAGTTTTGACCATGAGTGATGCCGGAGTCACTACCCCTCTTGTTGTTGTGGAAGGATTTGATAGAGCAAAGATAAATGACTACAGGTTACAGGAGCTGAAATCCTTTTGCAAGCAGTTTAAAGTCCCTACACCTGGCCTCAAAAATAAGGAGGGCTTTCTCAAAGCATTGGAGGCCTGGTTAGATCCCAGAGATCCCGCTGATCCGGTGGTGGTACCGCCAGTGGAAGGGGATGAGGAGGTGCCAGTGAATGGGCCCAAGTCCTCTCCCGGTAGCATAGTAGTGTATTCACTTTATTACTGTATGTGGTCATAAATGCTTAACGCACTGCCTCTGAGATAAGCCTGTCTGCTTTGCCAAGCTACCAAGGGGGTGAGCAGGGGTTATCTAAGTGTGTGATCCCCTTGCCCTGACTAGAAGAGGTGAGTCCCTATTTGTCAGAAGTGTATACCTCTGCCAACTAGAGACAGCCAAGTCTAACACATAGTACATCTATTCTAACACAAGAATAGCTCCTAAATAGTTAAATAATCCATTGCATCTCAAAAGACGTTATCAAACACATAGATCATACTAATGGTTGAGATATACACATTCCTTTCCTTTTTAGAGAACAAAGATGTATGACGAGAAAGAAGAATAAAAATAAATAACAACCCTTTGAATCTGTGATAGCAATACTAGTGGAGGAAAATCACAAGATACCATAATACACAAGCATGTGATGTTTAGTAACACATCTGTCATTATTATACTGAATGTAACATGATTGTTCTTTTCAGGGCATAGGAAAAAATAATATACATGAACCACGTTGATCGTCATGGGATGATACTATTTCAAAACCCACCACTAAAACTAAAAAATATGGACTACAAGGGAGTATATACAGGTAGATAAATTAGAATAATCATAAACTGAGTAGTGCGGTTTGCATACCTTGCGGCTACTTCCAAACACTAGCTTCTGATATTAAGAGTTAGTACGGGGTAATACAGCAAAATCTAAAAAAACAGTAACGGAAAGGCCAGATTTAACCGACAACTTAGATGCGGCATTATCACTGGTTAGGATCAGTAAAAACTGAACGAAAGCGCCAGATCTTAGGTGTATAGCGATACTGAACAAAACAAATACTGCGGTAAAAAACGCTACATGTTCAAAAACAGTGCTAGTGCCTGATCATGACGCGTGACTAGTCTGGAAGAAATATGGGAGTTAAAAGTACCTGGATGAGTATCTAATCTACTCAATGCTGGAAATATGGTGTATCAGCTTCAGTGTTTCCACCAAGTAATCGTTTCAGCTATCCGCAATAGCTAAAAAAAACAAGTCTGAGATGAAACTATAATTAGAACTTATAACAAATGAATATCTGCGTGTAAATGCCAGAGGCTATACATATAAAATCTTACCGGTGGCTGTTAGGTGCTGCTTCAAAACTCTAAGATATTCACATACATATGTGTGGAAAATGCTGCGGAAGGATAGCATACAGACTTAAATAGAGTCCCTGAACTGCTTTTCGGCAAGCATTGTGGGATATGTAGTTGAACAAAGATGTTCTCAAAAACGATAGTGAATTGTAGGAAATACAACGTGCACACAGATATTAGACTATTTCTCCTGAATAATAATAAAAAAGAGGGAGAAAAGACTCGAGCTAACCTGTATCCCATAATACATGCACCAGGTATATATGCAGGGTAGGAGTTCCCAAATACAAAGCCACCTAGAAATGACGCAGTGAAATTTACAACTTTTCACTGCCTCACTCTACGACTCTACGACTTGACTGTGTCAAAATCCCTGTGCCTTCTCAAAACAGGCATAAGGATTGGTGTAGGGCTTTCAACATGGGACTTGACTCTGTGTTCTGACGTATTGCTGGATTTGCTCAGTCTTATGACCAACTCGAGCAATGCATCGCGTTAGCACCAAAGGATGTGTCAAATTTTACATCCAATTTCAAAATTATAAAGCAAATTTACATAAACAGGATCAGTGTACTATTTCTATTCTCAAATATCCCCAATGCATCCTCTCATCCATTCCTATACTCATACTATATGCATTCCTTACACTTAGGGGCCGATTTTGATGTTGGATGGATCGGAGTCCCTATGACATCGATTCGGTTGTGGGACCGACCGACCTCCTGTCAGTTGTCCCAAACCAGCAATTAGGATACCACTGAACACTGTTCAGTCGCAATCCTATTATTTACAATGGGAGCATGCTTTCCAACCGGAATGCATACCCTCACTGTAAAGAGAAGAGGTACAGTTCATCCCTGCACCCCACGGCAGGCACCTCAAGGGGCCTGCCCCGGCGTTCAGGGATCAACAGGGGGGCACCATAGGTGCCTCCTCAGCCTCAAACCGGAGGCCGTGCACCCATGGGGGCCTGCTGGGGCCTCCTAAGTTGATTTCCAACAGCCTTTCTGTGTCGAAAGGCCAGCACAGTAAGGCTATTGTAATCCAATATTGTAATCCCTCAGGCGGAAAGAGCCGCCCTTGGGATTACAGGAGGATTTCCGAATGGCGGATAGGCTCTCCGAGCCTGTCGGAAGCCATTCGGAAATCCGGTTTGGATTCCTTTCCGCCCAACTCCATCCAAATAGGTTGGTCGGAAATTAATCAGAACAGAAGATTACAATGCCGTAGGAACGTCTCCGACCGAGGGTCGGAGCAGTTTCCTACAGCATCCTTATCGGACCCTTAGTCTTCAAAATTCACTTGTGACCAATGGTCAATGTCTGAGTCGCTTTCTTTTTGTAAACCACTCGTCACATTCAACCATCAGTGGTCCTCACTTTCTATTTAGTCAAATCCTTGCAGCTCTCTTATTTTGGAACTCCCCATACTATCCATACATCACAGACTTAAAAGGTGCATTTCACCTACCTTAAAGAGCCTGTTTATGTAAATTTGCCTTATAATATTTGAATATTGTTCTTTCACTTTTTAGATAAACCTATGTCTTTTAAAAAATTGTTGGTCATGAAGAATTTTGAGTGAATCATTCTAAAAAAACACTGAAATGCTGCGTCGACAACTTGAGATAAAGATTTTTATTTTTTATGTGATTTGGTTATAATTATTTGTGCATTTGAAGAATTTACGGTTATTATTACCCACAGCTACCAGAAGAGGAAGGGTATTTCGAGATGGATCTGTGATGCTTTTTTATATATAATAGATAGTATGTGATGTTAAAATGTGGACTTTTTATATATTTTGAAGAAATATTATATACATTATATTTTAATTTTATATATACCAATCTGTAATAAATCAGACATCTTTACAAAATACAGAGGTCGGTGTATGGAGAGTTTTGATGCATGCCAGTAGGCAGAGGAATTTTCACTTCACTTATATAACATATACAGTTACGAATGGTGTGAATCAGAGAGTGAGTGATACAAAAAAAGATCCTTTTCTGGTTTTTAATTAACTCTGAGACCCTCTCCTTCTCGATTAGATGGGCACTCCTCCCAAATTTGTGGAGTTTCATCCAAAATGCATTTTTACTATACAAAACTCCATAGGGTAATTGAACAGCGATACCACAAAACCGCTGAACGGAATCATATTTGGTAGAAAGCTAGATCTTGGTCCAGCTTGGATTTTGTGATTTGTTGTAAATCCATTTAGTGGTATTTAGGAAACTAAGATTAAAAATGTATGTACATATCATGCCGCAGAGGATCCACAAACTTGACAGATCTAAAGATAAGATCTAACTGTCTGCCACCACATCAAGACCCCAAGGCCTTGGTGGATGGGTCACAGAGGGACCTCTTCTGGGGCCAAACACATACTTCTTTAAACAATATTTTTAAAGAACTCAGAACTGGAACTGCATGCTTTTCAGCTGGAATTCAAGGACCCCTTGTGGTTAATTATATGACTGGATTTTGTGGCCGGAAAAAATAAAAAACAAAAAATTAAATCAAAGGCATGGTAACTTTTTTTTTTTTTTAATAGTTGAATTGAAAATAAGTTATGCCAATCATTATTAAACATTTCACTGTGTGAATTTATAAAGTATACATTTGATTATAGCTATTAGTAACTTTCTGACAAAGCCAATAGGTCTGAATTATATATGTTGAAATGCTGACCCCTTGATAAAGCAAATAAGCCCACTTTTTATATTTTGGCATTCTGCCTTTATATTGTTAAATGATATAGCTCTGCTCGGTTTGGGTGGGTGCCCAAAGGGAGGAATGGGCACCCACTGGCCTAAGGCCATGTGTGGCGAGGGGTTAGACACCTGTATGTGGGTTAGAGGGGGTTTCAGGTCAACCATGATGGAGTGCGGGTCGGGTACCAAATTTGTCCAGCTGGCAAATTTTCTTCTCAAGTCCAGCAAGAAGATTTCCGTTCGTGTTGGAGGAGGCCATGAGAAGCAGGTTCAGTGTTGTGGAACACTGTTGCTGTATCGCAAATAGCAGGCTGGTTGTCACGGAAGGTCGTCACTGTAGCACAAAGAGCAGGTTGAGAGTTGCGGACGTCACTGTTGCAGCTTTGCAGTGGCAGTCATTGCAGGCTATCATTGCTCTAGGACGAAGTTCAGGTCACTTATTGCCGTTTGCCGCAGCCAATCCTTGACAGCACGAAAAGCAGGTTTAACTGGAGCTTCGCATTAGCGGTTGTCACAGATGGAAGTGTCTTGGCCCAAACAATTCTGTTCACAGTCACAAGTAGCCCAAACTTCTGGGTTTTCACCTTTTTTTGCCGGAAGATGTTCCTCTGATGCAAGCGAAGGGTCTAGGGCCTGGGGTGCACCTTTGGGGGACCAGGACTCTCTTCAGCAGAGGTCAGCAGTAGGGCTCAGACAGGTCCAGTTGCATGTCTAGGCAGGTCAAGTTGCAGCAGGTCAGCTGGGCAGTTGCAAGAAGGCCTCTGAATTGTGTTGTATCCCTGTAGCTCACACAAGAGGTCCGATAACTGACCCTTGGAGTCACTCTGGGTAGCCTGAGATGAATACAAGCAGGTCCAGTCTTACTTCTCAGACAGCAAGGTAGTCTTTAAAGCAGCAGGGCAGTCCTTCTTTTGAATTTTCCACAGGTCCAGGAGTTTTCTGATGAATGGCTTTGGAGGTTCAATATTTATACCTCATGCCAGCCTTTGTGTGGGGGTCTCCCTGTCCTATTCCCAGATCTGGTTCTGGAAAGTTCTTCTCCTTTCTCTGTCAAGGCTCTAACCTGTTTGGGGATGATGAAAGGCAGGGCATGAGTCAAAGCCCTTTGTAGAGAACTTTGGGCTAGGTACAGCTCCTCCCCAGTCAGTCTACCAGGATGCCCCATTCGGTCTGCACCTTAGCCCCCTTTATGTTACTTTCTGGAAGCAATAAACAAACCTCTACAGCAGAGCCATTCACACTCATGTGACACAAAACACAGGAAGAACACATAGATGGTTGGACAAGAAAATTACAACATTCGTAAAGCGTTTTTTTCAGAATTGTAATTTAACATCTGACTTCATCATTGAAGAGGATTTTAAAGTATAATTAATTTGAGTGTAAACAGCATATCTCCATCTGCTCTCAATCTAAAGTTAGCACTTATGAAATGTAATAAGGTAACACAGCGTTAGTCAATGGGGGAGAGAGGCCTTACCATAGTGAAAAACAACTTTAGACGTTTTTCACTGCCAGGACGTAAAACATAAGGGCACATGCCCTACTTTTTACATACAATACATTCTGCCCTATGAGCCTTTATGGGCTACCTTAGGGATGACTTATAAACATTAAAAAAGGAAGCTTTAGGCCTGGCAAATGGTTAATTTGCAATGCCAAAAGGGAAGTTTAAAACTGCACTAGGCAGTTGCAAGTAAGTTAAATGTACCAAACAGGTGTAAGTCAATTTGACCATGTTGAAGGGAGTGAGCAAGAGCAATTTACAACTGGTTAGCAAAGAAAAGTGCACAGAGTCCTAATGCCAACAAAAGGGGGTTCAGCAACAGAAGGAAAACATCTGTGAGTGACCCTGCAAGAAGATCTAGGTCTCACACATTACATTAAAAAAAACTTTTAAATTAGCTGGAAAAAAAAGTTATAGGTATAATATAGCTAGGTGAAAATGTCTGTTAAAACAAACCATATTAAACCATTTTAAACCACAAGAACGACTGAAATTAATAAGTTATAGGTATCCCAAGTAACTATAATTTATGCCCTAAAGTAACTATAACTCGGGCCCTAACCATGCATTGCTAATTAGTAATTTCTTCACATATTACATCACTCATGTCAGTTTCTAAGACAATATTGATAACATCACTGCCATATCTGAAACTAAATCTTGGATGACGACCCTGTGCACGGTGGGGGCATGAGTCACACATTCAATCATCACATGGATGCTTTTTCCTGGATACATTCTCCTGTATAAAGTTTTTTTTTACCTTTTTCTTCACTGATTCTCACTGCGCCATCACACTTTAAATACGTATTGAGAGTGGCTGCATTACGCTGATACAAAATTTGTTTTAATGTTTTCTGATAAGTATGTTTGTCTGCTTTCTACCCCAATTTGTTATTTTGTTTTGCATTGACCATTTCCGTTTGTGCTTACCTGCTTGTGCTGATCTTTTGTTTTTTCCCCTTGCCCCCATATGAACCATTTATTTGTTGTACTATAAATACCCGGGTTCTTAGGGTTATAGAGCTAATCCTGTTAATTGTTACATATTATATTGCTACAAATTGATAGCAGGGGTTTGTTGTTCCTTCTTTCCTTTGTTGAGAATAGGTTTCTCGTTGCAGTATTTTTTACAAGGATACTCTCTCATACAGTGAAGAATACATAGCTAGACTACTTCCCACGTCATCTTTTTGTCGTCTCTTTTGCAGACTCATGATTCGACTTTGCAATGTAAAATTGATAAATTAAAGAAAATTAAGAAAAAAGCTTATCAGAGCTAAGTTGGACTTTCACCTTATGCAATATGAACTGCATTATTTTCTATAGTTTAGACTTCTGAGATTTTAGAACCATTTTTGTGTCACATTCAATTATCACATAGGAAGATTTTCTTTGCAGAATATTGCTTGGTTTAAAATATTTTGTATAAATTATGGCATGTAAAGTTTTTTGCACCTTTTTGTTCACTGATTTGTACCATGCTGTCACACTTAATGCACATTTTAAGACTTGTTGCATTATGCTGATATAACAAACGTTTTTCTTATTTTTTGATAAATATGTTTTTTTTGTATTCAAAAACTAAAAAACACATTCTTTCACTTTATCTACAAACACTCTGCATTTCTTATTTCTCAGGTCCATGCCAACTATCTCCATTGTAACTCTGGGCGACACCTGTCTGTTCACAGGCATAATTCCGCTGGGCATGATCCGAGTTAGTCCTTGCTAGGATCTATGTCCCAATTGCCCTTTGTGCCTCTGTTCTGGGAAGAATAAAGTAATCAAGCCAAGAGAAGATGTTGTGCTTCCCTGAGTAAAATGTAAATCTGCATTTATGGAGATTAAAGGCCTGCCAAATATCCACTAGACCCAGGGCCTCCATGAACATTGCACTAACCTTTATCATTGAAGTACAGGGGCACACCTCAATATGTCCCTGTGTGTCTAGTTGGTGTGTTCCAGTCTTCTCCCATAATCAATGGTCCATCAGGAAGTTTCTCCATTAGGCGAATAGTCACCTCTAAGAATGTTGATGTCACAGGCATTGGGGTATAGGCGCATACTAAAGATTGCAGGCTCCCGCTCAAAAAGTCAGACTCCGCTATGTTTTTACCCTGACCATTCTGACAGAGCTATGTGTGTTTGAAGGGCACATGTTGTCGAAAAAGTATGGTTGTCCCTTAGGATCCACTTGCAAACCCAGCTTTTGCCTGAGTACTCTGTGCTCCAGTTCAATTACAAAATGGTTGGAGATTTTCTCTGTGGAGAGCAGCGAGCATAACCACTGGTCAAGGAACTTTTCAGTGGTGCTTCCTTCAAAACCTTTGGGGAATCCCACAAAACATAAATTGTTTCTATGGGATCGGCTTTCGTATCTTCCGCTCTTGTCAACAAGTCCCTAGATACCATGGTCTGATTATTGATTTTTTATTGCAGTACCCTTACATAACCTCCATATCAGAGACATGAATTTCCACTTCTGTTAACTTATCTAGGGGTGGGCAGAGTTCACGGAGTTCCACTACGTAGAACTTCACGTGGTGGTTAAACAACTCTGCGAACTACGTGGAGTTCCGCAAGCGGGTGGAGTTGCTTTGAGCGCCCGTTCGTGTTATGTTTTCCACCAAATGTAACGTGTCATGCATTCTTGTATTGGAAATCAAAGTCGAGTGGCACCACATAGTTCGCATGGGCGCGGCCATCTTGGTTTTTGCTCTGTTTAAGGTGATGGGCCTATTTTCAGTCTCCTCCTAATATTCTTAATCCTACCCCTCTAAAACCTATCTACCACAAGTTTTGCTCTCTGTCTTTATCATTCTTCTACTTTCTTCTCTTTCCCAGCCCCCACCCAGCACCATGGCAGAGCAGGGGAGCGGCAGCGCCAGGCCCCCCCGAATCACCAGCCGCCGCTGCCTACCTAAGGCAGGCCACACAGACGAGGGGTGCAGCCCCATCCACTGTTCACCCAGGTGAAGGTGGCGGTTCTGCTTTTTTATATGTAGGGCCACCTCATCTCCACCTTACCAGCAGGCGGCAGGCTTGGAAGTGGCTAAGTCCTCCGGGACTAGAAGCAGCATTGGGAGAGTGTGCGTCTGGTGGTTTGCAGCTGTTCGTGCATCAAGCACACCAAACAGCAGCTGGTGCACAGGTGGGAGGACATCTTGGACCGAGATCAGGATCTGCTCGACTTGCTGAGCATGGAGGTTGGGGGCTGGATGAGTATTAATTATTTATTCATGGTGTTCTATCCATGCTAATGTTTTTCCCAATTACAAAGCATACTGCTCACACTCAGGTAAGTTAAGTTTATGTTACAAATATTATATGATTACATTATTCTGGAGTAGATAGTTGCTCGGCGGCGCTACGTAATCCTACTCGTGTCATTGATGCTCGCTTGGACTGTTTATATGAGTCATGCAGAGACTCCTCTGTCCTGTCACTGAGATAGTGTTGTATTAGACAGTGAGATACCGCACTCTTCTCTCACTTCTTTATGCCTTTAATTTTTGTAGCTTGTACAGTCCCAACTCCCAACCCAAAGTGATTTCCCAGTGATGTGTAGAATGTATTAGTAGCTAGTATGCATGCATCAGCATGTATACATTGAAAAAAAAATGCAAACTGAGGTGACCGGTCAAAGGTTGAGACTGAGATTCAGAATGAGATGAGAAGCAAAGATCAATTGTTACAATTTAATATTTGGAATAGGGTAGGGTTAGGAAATTAAGGAACAGGCGCACAGTATTAATAGGGCCGGAGGTTGATTTATAAACGTTAAATCAAATGGTACTGCATTTGCCTCTCCCAGTCAAAAACTGTTTGTAGAGATTAACTATACCACTAATCACTTTTTAATGTTATTTTGTTTATTTCTTACATCAGCATCCAGGGGCAGGAGAGATACGGCAGTGAGTACCACCGGCGCAGGTGAGTGAGGGGAATGGAGGTGCCTCCACAAGCACAGATGGCTCTGCTGGGCCCAGTTAGTCCTCCTGTTAATATTATTTATTTCCCTATCTTTTTTTATCCTTCTTTTACCGCTCCACACTTAGAATTTGTTTTCCCTTTTTACTGTGCCTGTCTTCTAATTTTTTTCCAACACCTCTTTGATCTGTTTTCTAAATCCTCTTATCCCTACATTATCCTATTTATTACTTACTTTACTCTCTCCCTATTTCAAGTTTCTGTGCTTAACTTGACTTCAGAACTATCTGTACTACTCTGTGGCTTCCGTTTTCTTCTGCTTTTTCAGTAGGCTTGTCCTTTCCCCTTATAGACTGGTGGTACAGTAAGACCCAAGGAACCCATTTTAGGTCAGGTACTCGACTGTGAAGATTGCATGCAGTTAAGGTATTCAATGCATGTTTGTTAACCCCTTCGAGGCTCATGACGAGCTCAGCTCGTCATGAGATACACCTCTCGTGTGCTCATGACGAGCTGAGCTCGTCATGTAAAAGGGGATTCAGTAAATATCAGCACAGGAGGGGTATCAGCTTAGCACCCAAGATGTTAAGAAGGCTTTCTTTTTCTAGCTCATGTTCAAACAGTACTGTAAAGCGAGAAGGCAGCCATGGTCATGGTGGACCCCCCAATGTTGTGCATGTTTGGTAATGGTTAGGGGTGGGTGGAATTTGCGTAATTGCATTGCGCAAATCTCCGCAAAAGGGTAAAAAATCTCCGCGAACACGCGGAATTGCTTGTTCGGGATGCTTTTTTCCTGATCGCAATCGCTGTTTGCGTGCTCGGGGGGAAATATCTCACAAACAGGCACGTTTAGAATGCGAACAAGCAAAAAATTTAGCAAAGTCACAGAACGCAGAATTTTGGGCAATTTCGTGTTCTCTGCGGAAAGCGAAATTACCCACGTTCTGCAAATTCCACGAACGGAACGGAATTTACCACCCAGGCCTAGTAATGGTATACCAGCAGGTAATGACTATGCGGCTTAGCTGGAACTTGGAAGTATGTTGAGGAGGACGGCCCCATTGCATTTGCCAACTAAGACCATATTTCCTTCATTGACCAATTATTGAATCACTTCATTGTACTTCAATACCTCAGTCTCATTAAATCTCTGCCTCTCCATAATTGCAAAAAGTTTTTGTTTGGCTTGACTTTTGGGCTTTTCAATGATTGCCAACCAACAAAATACCCGAAGAGATGTTTACCCGAATACAAGCCCATTTGAAAAACACAGAATGTTAACAATCTGCTTACACAGGGGCATAACACCACAAATAGAGGATTGTACCTCCTGGGGTACAGTTTCGCTGCCATATATACCAGGACTTATGGTATCTCTTCATTAGCAGTAATACCAGATGTATTGAGACAAATACAGAATGAGTACGGAGCAGAACCTGCTCTAAACTTAGGGATGAAATTACTTAGTAAGTTTGCCCAGGTGTCAGCTATAATATTAACAAATATTAAGGGGAAGCACCATCAGTGGCAATCTGTCAACGCCTAAGGGAGTTCAGTCCTTTACAACAAGAACATGAATTACCAAAAATAATTGAGACTGCATATGCAGAATTAGGCAGAGACAGTTTGGGGGAAAAGCAGTAAAACCTCAGCTGATGGCTGGTTCAGAAAAGAGCACCTTCAAGCAGGCACCAGCTTCTTCTAAGAAGAAGTGGGACAATAAAAAAAACCAAAAGAATTAAGAAAATAAATCTCAATCCAGAGGCAGGACTCCTCCACAGGAGCCCTCCGAAAGGAGGTATAACCTTAGGAATAGCGACAACATTAGAAAACCTGACAGGTATCAGGATACTGATACACGTTCCTCTCGTTTATTTCAGGGTTCAACGAAAAATTCTTAGAGGGAAGGATGGTCAGACAGACAAGAAAAGCGTACAAAGTCCAGAGACAAACAACACACTCCAGACTATACTTCGAAAAAAAGAAGAAAAACTTAAACCAAAATCTCAGTTCGAAAAGAAGAAAGATACAGGTCTAAAGATCAGACATGCTCAGAATTCTGAGGACTCAACTACTGAATGGGGAATGGGCTCTGACGATACTAGACAGTGCGGCAGAGTAACAATAGCTCACCAGAACCTGATGCAATTAATGGTGACTGCAGATTTGAATGATTATATCACGGTGGAAACAACTGATACTAGGGTAAGCGTACCCTCTTAAGTTATATGAGATAACACCCCAGATGGAAGGGGACAAGCCCACGAAAGTTAGAAGTCTCATTTTGGGAGAACTTGATGCTTGACTATGACATTCTTTTAGATGAACAAGATTGGCTGCCAACACTTGTTATGAATTGCCCTAGGTGGGAGAAAGTAATTTTGCCAGCCTGTTCGCAAATATCTAAAACACACAAATGCAGTAGGAGTGGGAAGTGGCCCTAGCCCCTGCGTTATATCGAAACCATGAAGGATGGGTTGTTCTCAGCCAGTGTAACTGAATTTACTTCAAAATCTAGATGAAGAGGCATTGTCCTATGTGGATGACATTTATCTAATGGATGATGACCTGGAGGAACACTTGACGAGAGTGAATACCATAATATAGAATACCATAATATTAGGATTTGCATCTGAAGGCTATAAATGTAATTTTAAGAAATCAAAGATAGCCCACTTCAATGTCCCATTTCTGGAATATGAGCTCTTAAGCGAAGGAAAAAACTGAACAGCTATATTTTTAGAAAAGTGCCCGCTGCACCAACCTCCAAAAACATTACAAAATGTACAGTCAATGCTGGGATTCCTGAACTTTTGCAGAACATATATTTTGGATTATGAAGAAAGGGTTAAACCTTTCTACGAGCTAATAAGACCCAATTTTTCATTTAGGTAATGGGCACAGGAACACACAGATATCCTACGTTTCCTACAAGCGGATATGATAGCGTCTAAACGCTTGAAAACACGTGTGAATGTCCAAAACCTAGTGATCCGTATAGTTGCGGGTCAATCAGGGAACATCTACCTAACATACAATGAAGGTGAAACAGTACCAATAGCATACAAGTCCCATTTGTACACAAATGCGGTGATGCGTTTTGCATCAACAGAAACAATTCTGACAGTAGTGCAGACTGCTGTAGTGAGAGAAAGAGCACTCGCTCAGGAGGAATAAAAAATTGTTGTGACTCCAGTACCGGCCTTAAAGGCTGTGACAAAGGCAAGCGTCCCTAACGCAAAAGCCTTACATCCGAGATGGATACAATGGGCTAATTCTCTCACTGCAACAGACATAGAATACAGGTACGACCCATGTCTAAAAACACAAACATTCCTGCAACGCAAACAGGAATATCCTCTTCCGAATGAAATAATGCCTCTAGATCAGTATGAATTTATAATTTACACTGATTGATCTGCTCGGCAGGCCATTGGAAGTAAACAACAATACAGCGCTACATTTGCAATCGTTGAAGGACACATGCAGGATGAAAACTGTCATCCAAGTTGCACAAAAACACAATCTCTTGGAGATTGCACGGCACAGCTAACAGAATTAAAAGCTCTGTTACTGGCACTGGTAAGTACGGATCAAATATTCCCCACACTAATTGTGTGTGATTCGTTTTACTGTGTGCAGTTGTACAATGAGTACTAACATTACTGGGGTCAGAATGGGTTAAAAGATGCAAAAGGTGGCACAATTAAGCACAACACACTATGGGAACTGGTAGTGAAGTTGAAAAACGAACTACCGAGAGCTCACATGAGTCTTCAACATGATAGCGTTTACTTTGAAGGGAATTCATTGGCTGATGAAGCCGCAAAGGGAGCTGCACGCACAGCTTCCGTAGCTGTGATCACTCATTTAAAAATGAGAATAGACAGTGAGATTGCGGTTTCCATTATTGCTACACACAATAAATCAGCACTTCCGGAAAAAAAATCACTCAAGTACTCCTACAAGTTAGCTGCAAGCAACATTCCATTTGCTCAGATTCCTGGAGTGAGGGATAGAGTAATACCAAATATGGTTCACAGATTAGGCTTAATACTAGCTGCACATGAGGGTGTGGGTTGCGCGCATGCAGGGATGACTGACTGTTTCCTTGCTGAAACAATGCTATTGGTGTCAGGATTAACAAAGCAGACCAAAGATTATGTCTCGAAATGCGACTTCTGCAGCAGATGAAGGGCTCCACCAAAACACATCCAGCGCAGACCTGTTCTTAATATCAGAGAGACCACTCGTGTGTGTTTATTTGGACCACTGTGGCCCCTTACAAACAGATGGGGCTTACAAGTATATCATGGTTGCAGTGGATTCCTGCTCGAGATTCCTATGGGTGTGACCCCAGTACTCAGCTGATGCTAGAACTGTTATCAAAGACTGTGGCCCCGTTTAGCTCTCAGGCTTACAAGAAAGCCATGGGAGGTTTGTGTAGAGCATTGCGGTACTCCTCTCCAAGGGAAATTTGATTGTGGAGAGGAAAAACTGGAACTTAAATCAATCTTTAACAGCTAGAGTATTAAGTTTGGGTGGTAGTTGGGTCAATCATTTATATAGAGTGCAAAGAGCATTAAACAGCATGCCAAGAATTCTCTAGGGGGTGTCACTCCTTGTAGGTCCTTTTTGGAACAAATGTGTGGGTACCTGATCTTGATTGGGAAGGCACAGTGGCGGATGAAAAACCTGTTGACATTCATAAACGTTTTGCTGTTTTACAGGATCGGAATGAATCCAGGGCACAACAAAGCAATGTTCAGGTAAAGCGGACCGCCACTGGGGAAGTCAAGTCAGTCACAGCAAGACCTGAGTGGCTCAGAAAAATCTGGGATCTGGTCAGAGTAAAAATAGTGGACAAAAAAAGAATTTAGGCCATCACCTCTCCTGGGAGTTGAAGAAACAAGAACTGTACTTCTGCCACCTCTTGCCAGAAAAAGGAGAAAAGATTTGTCTCCATTGACCTGATTACACCACACTATGTGGCCGATACCGAATAGTAGGCCTCGTGGATTCCTGAGTAGCCGGCGCCCTCCTCTTGTTACTATACAGGATGTCTAAACAGAAAGACTTATCACGTTCGAAGAGTCCCCAGCACGGAATGATGGACTATGCTATAATGCCATGGAACTTGTTCCTCTTGAAAATAAAGTAGTAACTCAAATTCAAAATCAAAATAAAAGACACATTCGACCATACACTGATGTCTACATCAACATGCCTCAACAAGAGCCATCTATAAGTTCAACAAAACCTGCGAAACGACCAAAAATAGATCGAACTACATCTGACTATTTCATTGACTTCGATACCTTTTCATTTGATCCAAGTGAACCTGAAACAATGCCAGCCCAAAAACTTGTCACCAGAGAATCAAAGACTTTTTAATCTTTCTTAAACAAACACACCTGGTATCACCTTGGATCACCTTAGATAGAACTTTGGGTAATCACTGGGATATATTTCTTTCATTTCTGGATAGGCTTAGTAACTGTTTTTAGCATGGTTATCAATGGAATTTAACTTAGACAGAGCTCTGCAGCATCGAGAGTGAATCTGATTCTGAGACCTCACCTTCCATCACATCGTGAACAAAGAGACTTGATATCAGTGAACATTACAGCAGTTCCTATACCTGATGGTATAGTGTGGGGGAAGGATGATTATGATATATTTGGTCCGCCCAAACTTTTAAAGATACCACATTTATTTAAAATATCCTTAAATGATATCATTACCTCCAGTACATTTTCTGATGATTGGGATTATGAAACTGTGAATAATATGTTGTCTGATTTAGAACACTCTGCTGCCTTTTCTAATAATGAAATGTTGGAAGACACATTAGATTTTGGCATCAATGTAGTGCTATCAGCATTATGGTCATATTTTTTGCACCAATCTGCTAATCCCAGAAATGTTTTCACATACCACGAATGGGAACATTGCCCAACACTGCGGAAAAGCAGTTAAAAAAAAAATTGCACAGAAATTCCCGTAATTGTTCAGGGTTTAGCATGTCTGGCACAGCCTCATACTATTAAAAGGTTACACAGACATCCGCACAGAAAAATATGTTGCCAAACACCAAACAGATTTACTCTGCTTCCTTTATTACCCAGTTGTCTGTACAAGGTATTGACTTATGGAAAGACAGAATAGACACAAAATCAGTCTGGAGTTCTAGAGACTGACAAGTACAGGGAACAGAAGGGCAATTTAGAGCATGTCTCATTCCTCTGCAGATTATGTTTTTGAATGATACTTTGCAAAAAACTACCTGTCTTGGAATAGCCAAGAATAAAGATTAGACCGCACCTCGGATTCCAACTCCATCACATATTGAGGATAACCTTACATCACTAAAAGGGATTACACTAGATGACATCATGCAATACAATAGATCAGACCCTAATTGGAAGGGATGGTTGGTTTGGTCCACAGATACTAATAGATGTCAGGAAAGATCCACGGGTCAACCAGAGGGTTTAGCATTCACAGGCCAGATCCACGCTATGTACAAAGAGAACATCCAGGGGTAGTGATATCATACAGTTTTGGTAAATTAGGCCTCGAGTGGCTAAAAACCTCAACACTCACACAGGTGAAACAACACTTACTCCTTACTTACAGAGGATGTGGACCTACGGGATTTTTTATTGGGTCCAAGAAAGGCAGGTCAAAAATGTTTCTTTTATGCTGTCTATAATGAAATCTGGAAAATCTCCCAACAAGAAGCTGCCGAGAGGTATACAAGAAATAGATAGGATTAACTTAAAGAAAGCCTTAGCCATAGTTGACAATGGTATATATTCACTGGGTAACATTGTATCTTCTGCTCTTGATGTACTAGAACAAGAGATGTCCATACTACAGCACAGGCAATCACAACTGCTTTCTATTATGTTATTCAGCTGGACGCTGCAATCTTTGCACTCAAGCTATGTGGCCTGGTCTTTTATCAACAATACGTCTCTGTTTTCTGCATAAAACCTGACAGAAAAACAGACTAAAATGGCACAAAGGGGAGCAAAATATAAAATGTTGCATATTGAGAACCAGGATAGATCTTTTAGTGGAAGAATTACTGTCCACAGAATAGTTAATGCATGGCCATATCAATCTACCGGTCACAAACTTTCCAATTTCAGTATTTCCTAGAACAACAGAAGGCAGGCAGATATGAAGAAATGGGTGAGGAATTCATCAAGGAATCTTGGGAATTACCGTACAGATTTGATGCAGGAGTGGGGATCTAGAAGTGTTTCTAAGTGGTATAAACTGTGAGAACCCTTTGAGTGGATCTCTCATATTTGAGGATTTAATGCTGCACGAGGTCTGTAATGGTTCAGTAGCAAACTTATCTTGTCAATTGAGGGGTGCCCGGCAGCCGTGATTACTTCAGTGTTCAGGCTACTTTCGAATGGGAGTTACTTGATGCTGAACGGTCAAGGTTGTTGTTGGATGCTTCATTGCTTCCAGGCATCGCATATCTGGTAACCATGAGCTCCAAGGTTACTTGATGTATGCAAGTTTTGTTTCCACCAACACATACAGTCAGGGAGGCACCGTTATGGCCTTCACTAAATGTTTCTTTAATACGGTTTGAATCTTTGAGCAGAATGAAAGCCATACTTCTACAGAAGACCGTGCCCTTAACCTCCGCTCGAGAGACTTTTGAACTCCCGATGGCAAGGTCTTCAACCAAGATACAGGCACTCATACGTACGAACTGCCACTTCCATATTTGCACTTTATATACTCCGTATTCGGAAGCCTTTTTGGAGGACTTTCGCTAATCCTGTTTCTAATAGCAGGTATATTGTCATTTTTCTGATACGCAATGGATGTCCCAGTTACCAAGGAGATGGAAAAAGCACTCTAGGAGTGTAAATACCGTCATCGCATGGTACAACATCTGGGCACACCCCACCTGAGAAAACGAAGTGCATCTTTGTGCTTGTCATTTAGACCAGTCTGGAAGGACTGCATCTCACCTGTTCTCCGATGCCTGTTTTGCGGAGAAGAATGTGTGTTGGATCTCTGACACTCCCATCATGTGCACAATCGGACGTTGCAGCTTTACTGGACCCAATAACGGACCATGTTCTGCAGTGTCACCAGCATATTCCAATGTTGATGGCGGCATTCCTAGAGCCTCCACAGGTAGTCACAGCTCCTGTCGGAATGGATACCGGCTCCTCCACTGACACCCAGGCCTTGGACGGTGCACAGGCTGCACCAGCATTGGCTGTAGGCAGTACGGAAGATCATCTGTGCTTAATTTACGTAATCTGCGTCGTGTTACAGGGATCTTCATCTGTGAAGGCAGCCAACAGTAATGTTGCGTCTACCAGCCAGAACACATAAACAATTGGCTCATTGTGTGCTGGAAGAAATTCGGCCTTTTTTAAACAAACTAAATTAAAAAAAAAACTCAAAAACAAATTGACACTTTTCATGAATATGCATGGCTTTCAGACACTTGAACTATCCATACTGACATATTAGAGCTATATTAGAGCTATAGCTTGAGTGGCAATTTCCGTTTTCCATTTTTTGAAGATTTTGTAGAATTTTTAAAACATTTTATTAGTATGACTATTTGTTTTACTATAGTTATTTGCATACCAGTGCCAAGTCAGCTTAGTAGTACGTTTAGGATTTGAATTATGTCATCCAGTCGGAAGAGGAATGGGTGCTATATTCCATATAGGTACCCTAATATAGGCTCAGGTAACATCATAACCCTTCACCTATATTCTCCCCTACATTACATACATAATGGTTCTTAGGGACTGACCTTTTACCTAGATACGACACTGCACACAGAACGCTGGATTTTCCCTGGTAAAAGCCTCATACATTATGCATGAGGATTCTTGGAAGCACAGCAGGACTACCATCTCCTGTATAATATCTATGTACAAAATTAATTCCCGACGTCATCCTAAGTCCGACAAAGTAATACAGCAATGTAGAACCCCCAGGGGAGACCTATGGGTATATATCCATCACATCTTGCTAAGACAGGCAGAGGAGACTAGGACTTACTGGCCGACACACTGACCAGAGACGCTGAGGTTCCTGCATGCAGATACTCCAGCTCACAGTGGTCTAACATCCCTTGCGGGGTGTCCAACCTGAAACCAGGATGGGGTCCCACAGTCTATCAATCCAGTGAATGGGTTTGACTTTATCCTAGAGGGAGTCTTGGCTTGTCACCTACACACATGCTAGGTACACTTAGGTAAATCTAGTTAGGGAGGCCTCTTAGGAGTACACAATCTTATTGTCATATATTTTATATACTCGTATGTATTCATAATTCTTGCGAGATAGTAGAACTCTATCATCCATTCACTTTCATAGTGCTTTCAATCATTTATATCTGTTACTGTCTAGTAGTTGTTGCAGCTCATCTTTTTAACTATAGAATAACGCCTGTTCAATAAATGCTTATTGAAAAACGTCCAGACTGTTTATTCTGTGTATCTCTCTGAGACTAAGTGAGCACGAGTGACTGAGCGAAAAGTAGTACACTGTTTCCACAGTCCTGAGGGATCAGGGTTGTCATGTTCAATGGTTGCCAAGAACTATTCTCTCCTTGGTAATAGGAGATTCTAGTGGCACTGTGAGCTAGCTGATACAGAAGGCCAACATACCCGGTGGGGGTGTTTAGAATCAGTCTAACACCAGTCCTACAGTGTATGTTGTCCGAACACGCAGATCCTGTATACATTTTTATAGGAACTACACAACACCTTGTTCTTAAAGTCTTCCAAAATGTTTGCAGCAATATGGGATTTCTCCATGGTGAACATGGCTACTGTTGCATGCTTCCAAGCACCATTAAAAATATCAGCAGTGTCAACACCTGCAGAAATATTTTCTCTAGCCCCCACAAAAGAGATTTAGTGTGCAGTGATGCATATTTAATCAGTGGCTTGGCAAATTGTCCACATGTCTGTTATATATATATAAATCTTTATTCGGTTTATTCACAGTGGAAAAAAAACCATAAAAGAGCACAGTATAACATACATTGTAAAAATACACAAGTTAAAAACAATTCAGATAAAATTCATTTCATAATTAAGACAAAAGAGAATTATTCTGAGTGTGCAGGGTGCCGGTTGTGATAGATAAGACCTAGTTTTTTAAAGATTTTTTCTATGTTTTACGATACACTTTAGGAAACTGCTGACAAAGTAACAGACATTCACTGTTTCTAACATTTGCAATCTTAGAAGAGCAGGTCGACACTGTCTCAATCCCCATGATTTGAGTATCGGTAAGAGCCAGATCTTTCTATGGGCTTGATGGTATTTGCAAAGCAGGATCACATGCAGATTTGACTGCGCTGATAATCCGTCACAGGGACAGGGAGGCAATATGGGGTCCCAGCAATTTTGTAATGGGAAGGTGACCATCCTAAAAAAGATGTTTAGCCTAAATCTCGTAATTAACATTCTTTCGTAAGTTGTTAGCTGTAGTTCAAGATACGGGTGAATGTCAAAGGCTACTTGGATCATATTTGCGTGGATCACTGCCATTTTCATGGAATTGGATGCAAGTCTTAACAGTTCGAGGTGACTTAGTGCTTTCTGTTTCAAATCTTTTTTGGAGATGTCAATGATAGAAGCCGGGTCAAGATAATAGTTCTCAAGGCCTAAATCATTGAAAAAGTTCCTGACATATAAGAGCCACTTTATTTTCAGAGAATTATCCAGGCTCATTGAGTCTGCAATGATAGCTTGTGACAAGGCATTTTTCTTTGACAGCCAAATGCGACGCCACAGCATCAGGGGTTCTATTTTAATTAGATCCTCCAGGTAGGGAATGGCTAATTCTAGGTGCATTGCGTAAATTGAGGTGCCTTTGGGGGTGGCTAACAGAAATCTTAAGAAAGTGTTTTCCACCTTCTGGATGGAACTGATGTCTGAATACCCCCAGACTCCTGCACCATATGTTGCAATAGCCTGGCATTTGGCTTTGTATATCTTGAGGAGCTCTACTATAGGTCTTTTGCCTAATCTCTGAGAGAAAGATATTAATGCGGCTATAGATCTCCTAAATGAAAGTGCCCTAGTATTAATTGCTTGCTTCCAGCTAAGTTGATCATCTATCATAACCCCCAAGTATGGATAATGGGGGGTACGCTCTAACTTTTGGTTATTCAGGAAGGTAGGGTGTGTTCGTTTTTGTCCTCTGCCAGCTGTCATGACGAACGTTTTTTTCACGTTCACCTTTAAATCTAGGTTGCCCATAAAGGACGTGTATCTGCTCACTGCTTTCTGGAGTTCTCTGGGGGTTCGGGCTAAAATAACCGCGTCGTCCGCGTAGAGCAGGGCGGGGATCAAGCGGCGGTTTATGCGTGGGAGGTCCTGGGCCCCCCTCAACATCTCCTCCTCCAAACCATTAGTGTAGAGAGAGAAGAGGAAGGGGGCCAGGACACATCCCTGCCTCACCCCGCGCTCTACACTAAATGCGGACGTCAGCTCTCCATTGATGCCAAAACGTACTCTCGCTGTGGCCCCAGTGTAGAGCTCTCTGAGGAAATCTAACAGAGGTGGATCTACTCCTAGTTGGGCTAAGACCCTCCACAGCTTTGTGTGAGAAACACAATCAAAAGCTGCGGAGAGGTCTACAAAGACCATATATATTTTCGTGGGGGTGGCCTGTGTGTATTTCCCCATTATTAGGGTGAGATTGAGGACCTGCTCCAGAGTACCAAAACCTTCTCGGAAACCGAATTGTATATCCGAAATTATGCCCCTTTCCTCAGTCCACTGCTGGAGACGCTCGAGTATCACTCTTCCCACTACCTTTCCGAGCGAGTCCAGCAGCGAAATGGGCCGGTAGCATTTTACGTCTTGCCGGTCCCCCTTTTTAAAGATGGGGACCATTATTGACTTTGTCCAAGAGGTGAGGATTCCCTCGCTCGCTGCTGCAATACATACTCTAGTTAAAATTGGGGCCCATAAATCTTGATTGCTTTTAAAAAGGTCCACCGGAACCCCATCGGGTCCTGGTGCCTTACCTAATTTGCTGCTCTGCAAGGCATCTATGAGGTCTGGGATATCGAAGGGCACCAAAATGGGATAGTTCACATTGGGGGGTAAGGATTCTGTTGGTAGGGTGTTTTTGAAAATTTCCCCAAAGTGAGAGACCCATGTATTTTCATCGATGGCGACCTCGATTTTAGGGGTGTCCTTTTCTGTGAGGAACGGGGATCTGACTGTACGCCAGAACAGGTCACTGTTTTTTGAAACTGCGCCTTGATGGAGATCGTCCCATAGTTTTTGTTTGAGTTGGGCCGTTCTCAGCTTTCTTTCCCCTATGTATTGGCGCCTCAGAAGCTGGATCTGAACCAGATCACGTGGGTTATTTTTAAGTGCAGATTTTAGCTTTGATAGGGCCGCTGTGCAGTTACTATTAAACCACTTTGGTTTATTGTCGCAGTTTACCTTAGGTTTGGAAGTAAGTAGGTCCTTTATAACATCTAATATTAGGTTAAAATTTCTAAGGACTTCCTTATGGCTAGTTGTGAGATCCAGGCATTTCACTATATTGGGATAGGACCGAGTTATTAGTTTTTTCATTATATGTGCTGGGTTGATTTTGGCCCATTTAATAGTCAGTCCATTGTGTTTACCAACCTGGATCCTATTCTGCTTGAGGGTGATCGCCATCTCCAGTTTGTGGGAGGCATTAGCTGGGACGAATAATGTTATTTTTAAGGCCGCATGGTCGCTGAGGGGGGTGACTGTGACCTCGAATTCCTTCAGTTTGGTCATTATATTTTGAGAAAGGAATATAAAATCTACTGTGGTCTTGTGTCCTCTGCCCACATAGGTCGGGATAAATTCGTTCGGATCTGCTTTTGGATGATTAACAATCTGGAGATCCAAATCAGATAAAGCGATATTAATTATATTTCCTAGTTTAGTGTGGACGAAGTGAGATAGTGGAGCATTAAATTCGTCAACTATCCCACAGCACACCAGATCAGGAGCTGTACAGGGGTGGAGATTGAAATCACCTCCCCAAATTATATTGGTTGCCTTATTTGCAGGGGACCGGTGTTGGATTTGTTTCAGTTTATCAGTTAAATTGGTAAGGAGAGTTATAAACTTTTCATCAAGTAAGTTATTATATATGTTAACCAGGATAATTATGTCCTTATTGGGAAGGGTTAGTGCTAAGATTTGATGGTTGGAGTCCTGGGAGAGTGTATCCACCTTACTAAGAAGTAGAGAGTTTGAAATATAGGTGGTGAGACCGCCTTTTGGTCTACCCATAGTACTGGTTATTGCTGGGACGTTGTAGGTTTTATAGCCTTGAATATGCAATTCTTCTACAGACCATGTCTCCTGGAGACAGATTATTTGATTTGGGTTTAAGAATTCCTGTGCGGAGCCATCGTTGATTTTATTGCGTAGGCCCGCAGTGTTCCAGTAGGTTACTATGATTTGTAAGGAATCATTTCCAGAATCAGCTTCTAGGGTTATAGGATCTTCATTACCTATAGTTTGGACAGTGATGGCAGGTTGTGGCGAGGAAGATACTTGGGTGTTAATAGGGGAAATTTCTGCTAGTGGTCAATCAACCAGTTCTAGACCGCTATACCTATTGTTTAGCGGGATGTTATGCCATGGATCCCATCGTGGTTGTTCTCTGTGTGGGGGCCATTGCGTATAAGGTTTTCTATCATCCCACCTTCCTCCCTGATAACGGTGTCTCACTGTATGCCATGAGTAGTCTGGCTCATACAGATTGGGGGGACCGTGGTATCGGATGTTTAATTGGTCATCCTGCCTAGGGAAGGGGACGGACCAGGGAGGTTCCTGCTCCTGTATGTATCCGTCCACTTGCCTAAAGGGATAAAAGAAGGAGAGTGACTTGATCTTAATTCCTCCGTTTGGGGTAATGTCTTCCCAGGCACATACATAATCCGCTATTCGAGGATCCTCGAAGGTGATTGTTATGCAATCCCCAGGAATAGTTTTTCTGGTATTGCCCACCCACGGGACCCTAGCTACAGATCTAATTCTACCACGCCAGGAGGATGGAATTGGGCGGTTGGTCTGGAGCCAATGCTGGGCCTTGTTTTTTAGGGACCAGACCGGTTCTGGGGTGAGATCTGTTAATTCTGGAACTCCAGCCATAACCACCACGTAGGGTGAGGCCTCAGGGGGAAACTCTGCCGGGAGTCTTGGAGGACCAGGATTCCTTGCAGTATTCCTCTTGGACCTGTCTACAGGTGTTTTTGGCGGTACGGGTGGAGGGAGTAGGGTTTTCGTTGCTGTTTTATTCGGGTTTTTCGCTGGGGTTTTATTGGCTGTGCTGGTAGTGGGCTTCTGAGTCCTATCGGTATTCACGGCCGCAACTGGGGCGGTCGCGGTGTTTGTCTGTTGTAAGTTACTAACAGAACTTTGGGCTGACGCTGTTTTTGTTGTTTTAGTCGGATTAGTGGTATTTTTATTTGGGGGGGATTTGGAGTTATTATTCGAAGGGTCTTTTGTTGTGGATTGGGAATAGATTGATTGGCGTTTGTTACGTTAGTATTGGTTAATTTTTTGTTATTATTTCCAGGCAGTTTTTGAGGACATGGCGGAAGAGATGGCTGTTGGTTTTTTAGTAGCTTGGAGATTTGTGATTCTATGACTGCTAACCGGTGTTCTAAGGGTAGTAAAGCATGTTTAACTACATTAGCTATGCTAGGAAGAGTTAATTCCTGGGTCTCCACCAAGTTCAAATCGACTACGGTTTGTTTACTGGGTTGAAGGTCCGGGACTGTCGGGCAAGGTGGTTCCTTCTCTATCTGGTGGAATGATGCTAGAGTCTCAATATGTGACCCCCTATCATTTTGAATTAATGGAATGTTTGGTGGTGTTCTCCGGTTTACGGGTGTATTTAAATTTCCGGAAGCCCTGTTTTTGCTAATTGCTCCCTCCCTCCTTCCCCTTTCTATTCTTTTTTCTAGTGAGGAGATTTGCGCCGGTGTTGTTGGGAGCAGTTCTGGGGTTTTCTCTAGGTCATAGCTGAGTTGGGAATCCGCTAGTTGTGAGACTGATAGATCCACTGTATTTGGTAGGCTACGTCTCTCCCTAGTCGGCACCAACTCAGCGTTTGAGGCTACTAGTATTGGAGATCTAGCTTCCGCTAGGGTACCTAATGAGGATCTTTTTGCGAATGCCAGATCTAGGGAGACCCTCTCTTCAATTATAGATATACTTTCATCTATGAGTGTGTTGGCCTTCGCTAGAAAGTCGTCCATGGGGCCGAGCAGTTTACCCGCTGCTATGGGGACTTTGGTTTTGTTCCCTCTCGTTAAAACCATTTCTATTACTGTTAAATTAGGAAACACAGAGGATGCGTAGAATAATACAATGGAGAAGAGTCAGATTAAAATATAGATGTTAGGGGGGTTGCCCAGTCCAGTCTCTACCGGCCTCTAACGGCCTAAAACGGCCCGGTCTTTGCCCGGGTCTTCGCCCCGGGCAGCGACCCGCGGCGCGACCCGCGGCGCGTCAGAGGCTATGTAGAAGTAGTGGAAGGAGGAGGGGCGTGGCCGCCGGGGGAAGAGGCGCCGGCTGCAAGGAGCGGTGGTTTCTGGGCCTCGCAGTCCCCCGGTAGGCTTTTCCTGGGCACAAGCAACGCACTACGACCTGGGCGGGTCGCGCTGAGAGCGAGATGACAGACTGCCGATTGCAGTCACGCTCCCACCAGCCGACCACCGCCTCAGGGAATGCGGATTCAAAGGAGGGTAAAAGAGCAGTTCCTCAGTTGGACACAAAGCAGGTCAGTGAGCGGCACCCGCGCAGCGGGTGGCGCGAAAGGTTTTTAAAGAGCGTTCGAATCAGTGGGCGTGGCCGCCGGGGGAAGAGGCGCCGGCTGCAAGGAGCGTTGGTTTCTGGGCCTCGCAGTCCCCCGGTAGGCTTTTCCTGGGCACAAGCAACGCACTACGACCTGGGCGGGTCGCGCTGAGAGCGAGATGACAGACTGCCGATTGCAGTCACGCTCCCACCAGCCGACCACCGCCTCAGGGAATGCGGATTCAAAGGAGGGTAAAAGAGCAGTTCCTCAGTTGGACACAAAGCAGGTCAGTGAGCGGCACCCGCGCAGCGGGTGGCGCGAAAGGTTTTTAAAGAGCGTTCGAATCAGTGGGCGTGGCCGCCGGGGGAAGAGGCGCCGGCTGCAAGGAGCGGTGGTTTCTGGGCCTCGCAGTCCCCCGGTAGGCTTTTCCTGGGCACAAGCAACGCACTACGACCTGGGCGGGTCGCGCTGAGAGCGAGATGACAGACTGCCGATTGCAGTCACGCTCCCACCAGCCGACCACCGCCTCAGGGAATGCGGATTCAAAGGAGGGTAAAAGAGCAGTTCCTCAGTTGGACACAAAGCAGGTCAGTGAGCGGCACCCGCGCAGCGGGTGGCGCGAAAGGTTTTTAAAGAGCGTTCGAATCAGTGGGCGTGGCCGCCGGGGGAAGAGGCGCCGGCTGCAAGGAGCGGTGGTTTCTGGGCCTCGCAGTCCCCCGGTAGGCTTTTCCTGGGCACAAGCAACGCACTACGACCTGGGCGGGTCGCGCTGAGAGCGAGATGACAGACTGCCGATTGCAGTCACGCTCCCACCAGCCGACCACCGCCTCAGGGAATGCGGATTCAAAGGAGGGTAAAAGAGCAGTTCCTCAGTTGGACACAAAGCAGGTCAGTGAGCGGCACCCACGCAGCGGGTGGCGCGAAAGGTTTTTAAAGAGCGTTCGAATCAGTGGGCGTGGCCGCCGGGGGAAGAGGCGCCGGCTGCAAGGAGCGGTGGTTTCTGGGCCTCGCAGTCCCCCGGTAGGCTTTTCCTGGGCACAAGCAACGCACTACGACCTGGGCGGGTCGCGCTGAGAGCGAGATGACAGACTGCCGATTGCAGTCACGCTCCCACCAGCCGACCACCGCCTCAGGGAATGCGGATTCAAAGGAGGGTAAAAGAGCAGTTCCTCAGTTGGACACAAAGCAGGTCAGTGAGCGGCACCCGCGCAGCGGGTGGCGCGAAAGGTTTTTAAAGAGCGTTCGAATCAGTGGGCGTGGCCGCCGGGGGAAGAGGCGCCGGCTGCAAGGAGCGGTGGTTTCTGGGCCTCGCAGTCCCCCGGTAGGCTTTTCCTGGGCACAAGCAACGCACTACGACCTGGGCGGGTCGCGCTGAGAGCGAGATGACAGACTGCCGATTGCAGTCACGCTCCCACCAGCCGACCACCGCCTCAGGGAATGCGGATTCAAAGGAGGGTAAAAGAGCAGTTCCTCAGTTGGACACAAAGCAGGTCAGTGAGCTGCACCCGCGCAGCGGGTGGCGCGAAAGGTTTTTAAAGAGCGTTCGAATCAGTGGGCGTGGCCGCCGGGGGAAGAGGCGCCGGCTGCAAGGAGCGGTGGTTTCTGGGCCTCGCAGTCCCCCGGTAGGCTTTTCCTGGGCACAAGCAACGCACTACGACCTGGGCGGGTCGCGCTGAGAGCGAGATGACAGACTGCCGATTGCAGTCACGCTCCCACCAGCCGACCACCGCCTCAGGGAATGCGGATTCAAAGGAGGGTAAAAGAGCAGTTCCTCAGTTGGACACAAAGCAGGTCAGTGAGCGGCACCCGCGCAGCGGGTGGCGCGAAAGGTTTTTAAAGAGCGTTCGAATCAGTGGGCGTGGCCGCCGGGGGAAGAGGCGCCGGCTGCAAGGAGCGGTGGTTTCTGGGCCTCGCAGTCCCCCGGTAGGCTTTTCCTGGGCACAAGCAACGCACTACGACCTGGGCGGGTCGCGCTGAGAGCGAGATGACAGACTGCCGATTGCAGTCACGCTCCTACCAGCCGACCACCGCCTCAGGGAATGCGGATTCAAAGGAGGGTAAAAGAGCAGTTCCTCAGTTGGACACAAAGCAGGTCAGTGAGCGGCACCCGCGCAGCGGGTGGCGCGAAAGGTTTTTAAAGAGCGTTCGAATCAGTGGGCGTGGCCGCCGGGGGAAGAGGCGCCGGCTGCAAGGAGTGGTGGTTTCTGGGCCTCGCAGTCCCCCGGTAGGCTTTTCCTGGGCACAAGCAACGCACTACGACCTGGGCGGGTCGCGCTGAGAGCGAGATGACAGACTGCCGATTGCAGTCACGCTCCCACCAGCCGACCACCGCCTCAGGGAATGCGGATTCAAAGGAGGGTAAAAGAGCAGTTCCTCAGTTGGACACAAAGCAGGTCAGTGAGCGGCACCCGCGCAGCGGGTGGCGCGAAAGGTTTTTAAAGAGCGTTCGAATCAGTGGGCGTGGCCGCCGGGGGAAGAGGCGCCGGCTGCAAGGAGCGGTGGTTTCTGGGCCTCGCAGTCCCCCGGTAGGCTTTTCCTGGGCACAAGCAACGCACTACGACCTGGGCGGGTCGCGCTGAGAGCGAGATGACAGACTGCCGATTGCAGTCACGCTCCCACCAGCCGACCACCGCCTCAGGGAATGCGGATTCAAAGGAGGGTAAAAGAGCAGTTCCTCAGTTGGACACAAAGCAGGTCAGTGAGCAGTGTCAACACCTGCAGAAATATTTTCTCTAGCCCCCACAAAAGAGATTAAGTGTGCAGTGATGCATATTTAATCAGTGGCTTGGCAAATTGTCCACATGTCTGTTATCAGGTGGATAGTGTGAACAGCACTCTGCTGCAAAGCTTGTACAATCAATTCAAGCACATTGTTATGTAGCGTTAGAACAGGAACACTGGTGAAATAGGACCAGCTGAGAACCTTCCATTTCCGGCAGATGGCTGACACAAATTCAAGAAAATCCACCCTTCCACAAAAGAAAAAGGGAGGAGGTCCAGTGCCAACATTTTAGCAAGCTTTGCGTTGCAGAAACACACCGTTGGGTAGTTGCGTTCATACTGCCCTGCTGGCCTAAACATGCCAGGAAAAGTACCCTGGATGTATTTCTTTTCTGGTGCCACTGATGCAGGTGACTTCTTGAGAGCAGACACTGGTAGGCTCAATGTGCATTTCAGCTGGCAGTCACTGTCCTCTCTTGCATGGTGTCTCGACCTGAGTTTTGTGCCATTGTGATGTTGCTGATGTTGTTGACTACTGCACTGCTGGAGAGAGGTCTGCTTTTCTCTTCTTCACCTTTCATCGTGATCGGCTCGGATTGCCTGATTAGCCTTTCACTCCTTCACCAACACCACTTGTAGTTTTACGCCCAGACCCAATCTTATCTTCATGTTGTCGTAGGTCTGCCTCAACAGCATAACCTCCGATTGCACAAATCTAAATTTGGCTTCTAGCATCTCTCCAGACATCTTAATGGCCTGAATGATCAGGCTGTTATATCTTATTAATGATGCATGTTTCTTTATATGCTAATGTTACAATGCCTTGCTTACTGGATTCTGGAATGTGGAATCCAGGTGGCAGGACAGATGTTACTTGGTTGCTGATGGAGTTGGTCCTTGGTGCCTGTGAAGTTGAATATATCATTAAACCTACTTCATCTCTACAATCTGCGTACTTCAAGTCTTTTCAGTGGCCACGAGGATGGGATGGTGTTGAAGATTCTACACTGAACTTATGAAAAGATGAATGAATCTGTGAAGAATCATTGATGAAAAAGGTTCTTCAACCTCTTCAACGTACTGACATTGTTTCAACCCCCAGGCTGACATCTACAACTACAAGGTACCTTTGAATTTGGCCATCTCAAAATCTTTCCTGCTTAATTTTTTTTTTATTTAACCTGCTCTCTTATTTAAACAACTATCTAACTATCTTCAACTTTGATATCGTCTGCAACCGCCTGAATGAGCATTACACCTTGAACTTGAAACGTTTTTTTTTCTCGCTCTGCTTTATTGCTCGTAAATGAATTTGGATTTCCCTCTATTTCACAAAAGAAATTGACATTCTGGAGATCGTTAGTGCTTGTGTTTACTTACAAGTTTCACTCGCGTGCCGTGTTGTCTTTCAAGTGCGCTGCACGCGTACCTCGGCATTCCGTTTGCCGTCATTTCTATGCGCATCATCGCGCCTCAAAACTGAATCACGCAGCACACGCAGCAGCGCATCCTTACGACATTACGTCCTCGACGCACAACGGCCATCTTCAATTGCCATGACAACCATACACAGATAGTGTATGTCGGCAAATTACACTACGGAAACATCGTTTTGTTCATATTTTAACAGGACGTTGTACCTTGGCATTCAACTATTTTTTTGGAGCACAAAAGCGGAACCTAGTCAACAAATATTATACCATTTATCTTTACAGCAAGTGAACTTATTTATTGGAAAGAGAATCGTATGAAACATTGAAGCATTGAGTGTGTATTAAACACATTGGAGTTGATTTGAACTATTCCATCTTTTTCAGCAAGCTGACATCGGTGACTACTTTGTTTATTTTAGGTTTTTTTCTTTTTCATATACACATTTCTGGATACATTTATTATTTTCTCTTTGATTGTATAGAAATTAAGTGAATTTAGTTATAATGGATGTTAACTCTTCTGTTACAGCTCCTCCCAAATTCCTTCAAAATCCTGGTTCTCCTTCCATGAATTGGGAGGATTGGTCCGAATCGTTTGAAACCTACTTAGAGGCTATTGGAGGAGATGTATTTTTACCTTCTAGAAAGTTAAACTACCTATGTTGGGGTATTATGATGCTCGGTTAACATTCAAGGGAAGATCTTGTTTAAGTCCAGTTTATGTAGTTGAGCAAGGACGTGCTTTATTGGGGTGGAAGGATGTAAAGAAAATGGGTTTGACATTGGACCCCAACCATCCTGATCAAATACTATTATCCCAAAATTATGTTGATCAAGTTTTGCTAACTGAAGACAATCATTCCTCCAAATGGGAATCTGTATTTCCCAAATTGTTCAGCAAAGACCTTGGATGTTTAGTTAAATTTGAACACAAAATCATTCTTAAGTCAGACAACAATCCCGTTGTTCATAAAGTAAGGAATGTGCCATTTGCTTTACGAGGCCCATTAAAGGAAGAATTAAATAGATTGTGTGAAGCTAAGGTAATTGAGCCTATCGAAGCCTCTGATTGGCTTAGTCCTATTGTTTTGGCTTGAAAACCCAATGGAAAAATTAGGATGTGTGTAGACCTGAGAGATTTGAACAGCAATATTTGGGTTGACCGTTATTCTCTTCCACACATTAATGAAATGATATCTAGTATTAAGGATGCTATGTATTTTTCCTCTATTGATTTGTCTAATGCATATCATCAGATCAAATTGCATGATGAATCCAAACATTTAACATCTTTCATTACTCCCGAAGGTGCTTTCCAGTATCTGAGGATGCCGTTTGGTTTAGCATCTGCATCTTCAGTTTTTCAAAGGGTTATGTGCAATATCTTGAAAGATGAAAAACATGTAAGAATTTTTCAAGATGACGCTTTGATTTGGGGTGAAGATTCATTTTCTCATGATAAAAATGTGCATAATGTTCTTGGTAAACTTCAGGATGCTGGGTTAACTGTGTGTGGTGAGAAATGTAAGTTTGGGGTAAAACAAATCACACTATTTCTAATGAGTGAGTTAAGCCAAAATTGAAGTTGTTGGATGCTATAGAAAAAGCTCCACATCCGGTTAATAAAGATCAGTTACGGTCTTTTTTGGGACTTGCGGAATATTATTCCAAGTTTGTTCCTAATTTTGCTGACAAAGTGCATGAATTGAGATTGCTAATGAAGAAGGGTGTATCGTTTAATTGGTCTACATTATGTCAACAAGCTTTCGATAACATCAAAAGAGACATTACCAAAGCAGTTGCTCTGAAGCCGTATGATCCTAGTCATACCTCTATTATAGTGGTAGATTTGAGTGCTTATGGTTTAGGTGCTGTACTTATGCAAAGGGACGATGAAGGTACTGAGAGAATCATCGCCTTTGCTTCTCGCACTCTTAAAGGAGCTGAACCATCTTATTCGGTGATTGAAAAAGAAGCCTTAGCATGTTGGTGGGGGGTGGCTCACTTTAAGACATTTATTTGGGGTACGGCATTCGAGCTATGGACTGATCACAGACCTCTAATTGATATTTTTACTACCAAAGGTGCTTCAAAAGCCACACCTAGGATAGCAAAATGGTCTTACAGATTGCAAGAATACAATTTCAAGATAAAGTATGTACCGGGTCACAAGAACATCAATGCTGACTGTCTATCGCGTCTTCCTTTGAACTATGACGCAGTTAGTGTAGATGAAGACAAGGACGAGTGGTTAATAGCCAGCATTGAGGAATCATGCAATAATGCTTTGAAAGAACAGGAATGGATTGAAGCTGTAGCTATAGATGACGTTTTGCAGCATCTGATCAAAAAGTTGCATGAAGGTGTAGATCCATCCACTTTGAACAAGACTGACTTAGCAGATTATAAGATGGTATGGGGAGAACTATCATTTGTTGATGGTATTCTTAGGAGAGGTGACAGGGGTTAGTGGTGCCTTCTTCTCTTAAGGAAAAGATGTTAAATTGATTGCATGAAGGACATAGTGGCATGACCAGCATGAAAAGGAGAGCTAGGAATGATTTTTGGTGGATAGGCATGGACAAGGATATAGAAAGATGTGTTCGAAATTGTGTAGCATGTATGTGTAGTGATAAATCTCACAAATCACAAGAAACCACTATTTTTGCAACATCCTTTCCTGACAAACCATGGGACAAGGTTGCCATTAATATATGCGGTCCTTTTCATGTGAAGGGAATTGAAGACAAATATGCCATAGTTTTAATGGATTTCCAAGTGGCCTGAAGTTGCTTTTGTGAAAGACATTAAGGCTTACAACATTATTGATTTTTGTGAGGAAATTTTTCGGAGAGAAGTATACCCTAGTATAATTCTTTCAGATAATGGCCCGCAATTTGTAGCAGGTGAATTTGCTGGTTATCTCAAAATGGTTGGTATTAAACATAACATTACTTCAGTCTATAATCCAAGAGAAAATGGTTTGGTAGAAAGATTTAACCGAGTTTTGAAGGAATGTATTCAACTAGCTAACAACAATGGTGACAACTGCAAGGATGCTGTCAGAAACATGTTATGGTCTTACAGGAACACTCCACACACTGCTACTGGGATGTCTCCTTTCTTTCTTTTAAAAAAACGTGAGGCAGGTTCCAAAGTCAAACCCACTTGGATGTCTAAGAAAGATGTCGTCACAGTCAGGGACGGCAGGGAAATTAGGGATAAAATTCAAAAGTACCAGGAAAAGTATATTCATGACCATAATGTCAGAGTTAAGACATCCTCGAAATCATTGAAGAGTGGTGACTGGGTACGTACGCAACGAATGGAGAACAGGAAACCTGGTTCTTCCAAATGGTCCAAACCAAAAGAAATTGTTTATACTGTTGGTAATGTAGTCAAGCTAGATGACGGTAAGAAATGGAATATAAGGAGTGTAACGAAATGCAATGATTTTGAGTGTAAACTTCTTGCAAGTCAAGGATGTATCAATTTAGATTCTAATTCTGCAAAATCTTCGGATTTGGTTTCAGGTGTAAAGGAGAGGTGTGTTCGTCCTAAATCTAAACCCATATGGATGAAAGATTATAAGTGTACTTAGCTCTTTGAGATTTGTTACTTAGCTCTTTGAGATTTGTTATGTATTTCATTGGATGTGTGTTCCATATTAATTTCATCTTATTTTTACTTTTGTTTTAATATAACTTGTTTTTAGTTATTTAGGAAGGGAGATAATATAACTTGTTTTTAGTCATTTAGGAAGGGAGATATGTTATATCTTATTAATGATGCATGTTTCTTTATATGCTAATGTTACAATGCCTTGCTTACTGGATTCTGGAATGTGGAATCCAGGTGGCAGGACAGATGTTACTTGGTTGCTGATGGAGTTGGTCCTTGGTGCCTGTGGGGTTGAATATATCATTAAACCTACTTCATCTCTACAATCTGCGTACTTCAAGTCTTTTCACAGGCATCCTGAAGTTTACGGCCCCTTCTCCATTCGCAGCTGTGTTTGAGGTACTGGTGTGCACAAATTTTTCTAGGGGGCCTATTTGCCGGACAAATGATGTTTATCTTTTCCCATGACATGCTCTACCAGGCACAGGGCAATCTTCACCCACCCCCAGGCAGAATAGAGGACCAGTCTTCACACTAGGTCCTTCCATCAGGGGATGATTCCGACTGGCCAGCTCACGCATCCGAAGTTGTTGCATGAGCGTCCAGAAGATGCCCCGATTCATGATGTTTTAGTTAACAAAAGACACCAGATGAGCTGTTGTCTCATCAGTGTAGTTGCTCCCCACATGAGGAGGGCACAATCTGCTCCAGGCCTCCAGCACTGCTGAGGTCATAAACAGTGCCTGATCGGAGAGCAAGTTCTAGATTGTTGACTAAACGAACTTGGGTGTTTCAGTGTTTTTTGTTGTTTAACATTAATTCTGGTCTCATTTCAACATCTAACTATAATTTCTTTTTAACCTTCATCAGTGAGCACATTAACCTAGTCAGAGGACCCACTGCCTCATCATGCCTCCAGCAATCCCAGCATTCCCAAGCAACCATACCTGCAGCAGTGAGTCAACATTAGAAGGTTTGAGAAAGGCCAAAGACAGATATGCCTAAAGAGCAGGGTACTGTCTTGGAAGCAGATCAGGGGGAAAGGGAATCAGCAGAAGGGAAGGCAAGGAATGATTACCAGGGGATAGTGACCTGTAGCAGAGTCAACACAATCCCTGTTGAGTGGGTTTAGTCTGTTGTCTATTTTGCTTCACCAACTAAAATATCATCTTCCCTATCTGCAAGGATTCCTATTTAATATGACATTATGAACTTAAGAGAGATACAAGAAACATTGGGGCTTATTCACAAAGGGAAACTTAACCTTTTGGTGTGTGTTTACAATTTTCTTGATATTCACAAACTATGAGTGTAGTTTTATATGTAGTATCTTTATGACTACGTAGAACACAGCACAAGAAAGATAGGGCAGTCTCAGCAGTCGTACAGATACTACATGTAAAACTAAACTCTCAGTTCATGAATAGCAAAAGAAATAGTAAACTTTGACCAAAAGTGTAAGTTTACCTTTGTGATTAAGGCCCATTGTGATCAGCAACTCCCTTAAGTTCCTGAGGTGTTAGCCGTGGTAGACTGTAGGAGGTGAAATCACATAGTAAAGGCTTGCCTTTTACCCAACAATATATCATCATTACCTTGGAACAAATACGTACCTTTATTTTCTATTAATTTATTGTGCTTTGGGTATAAAAGATCTTTACATAGATCAAATCAAACTGAAAGCAAAATATAGGTCCTCGTTCACAATGGTAAACTTACACTTCAGAAACTATGCGTGGTGTTTTACAACTCTGTATGTCCTATCCTTTTTGTATGTGTAGAGCTCCTACCCGGCTGCGAAGTCTCCACACATATAAATATACAGAAAACTCAGCACATAAAAAGATAGGACATGCAGTGGTAAAACTCCACACCACCTTCATTTAATCTGTCTTTTTTTTTTATTGAGAGTTCATATAAGCATAAAAAACGGAACATATCAGTTTCATTTAAAATTTAAGAGAAACTATAAAA
Source organism: Lissotriton vulgaris (assembly GCF_964263255.1). NCBI lineage: Eukaryota > Metazoa > Chordata > Amphibia > Caudata > Salamandridae > Lissotriton > Lissotriton vulgaris. Next base: position 1,543,753,370 of record NC_141689.1, on the reverse strand, counting down.
TACATACACAACAAGGTAAAAATGTGGCACATAAGTACTAATGCTGGGAGAAGATATTTCTTATAAAGTGCGAAGTGCATAATCCTTATAAGGTGCAATGTGTATTGAACAATATAATATAATAGAGAAACCCGTTAGCATTAAAAAAACACTCCAGAATTTATCATATTTTTTGATTGACCCTGACCTTAGTGCATATTTTCTTTCCCTTCCCTGAACTTTTAGTATTTTAGCTTTCCAAGCATTAAAAGTCGGTACTCTATCTGTTTTCCACAGTTGTAGAATAAGTGATCTTGCTGCCGGAATACCATAAATAGTAACTCATCATAGGGAGTGGAGTTGAGTGAACAACCTATAACCGCAATTGATTCGTTAATAGAAACTTGGGTATCTATAGTGTTTCTAAGGTATTTTTCGATATCTTTCCAGAATTTCTGTAATTCGGTACATTCCCATATAATATGTTTCCAATTACCCTTTTCTTCGCACCGAAAACACTTATCCTCTACTTGGAGGTATACTTTGTGAAGGAACGAAGGTGTTCTATAGATTAGCCATTTAGAAAAGAATTGCATTCGTTTGAAGTTAGCACCTCGGAAGAATGATCTATTAAATGTATTAATTTTATCCCAAATGGATCTGTTAATCTCCATATCTTCTCGCTTTCTCCACCTGTCTCTTGCATTATCATATGCCGTACCTGATCTATCTTCATTAAAAATTTTGATCCAAGTGCTAATCTTCCTCTGTGTTCGGCTGTTTAATGCTTCACTGATATATGTTTTATAGAATAGATTATCCTGGTCTAATTCTCTCAAAAAGGCATGTAAGTTAATAAACAACCATTTTAAAATTGTATTTGAATGCTGAATTTCTTTTTCTACTTCTTCCCAGGATTTCCAACTATTCCCTAGGACAAAATCCTGAATCTTCACAAAGCCATTTTCCCCCCAAAGTCTCAAAATGTTTTATCCGAAATACCCTTCTCAACTATACTCAGATTCATTAAGCTAGTTGAACCATTCGTTCTGGGAATATCAAAGTATTTCAGGAGCTGGATTTTTTGTTTGAATACCCATTGTACAGACTTATGTCGAACCTTCTTTGGGTATTTGGTCACTCTTACTGGGTCATTAACCTTAAGTTCAATTAAGATCTTTCTCATAAAAAATGTATCTGCCTCATAGCTGTCTAGGAAGAAAAACCTAACGCTGTGTAGTCTCTAATATTTGGAAGTGAGAGACCGCCCTCTGTGATCGAACAATTCAAAGTGCTGAGTGCCAACCTTGGAGTCTTATTTGCCCATAAAAAAGAAGAGAACATACCGTCCACTTCCTTAAAAAAAAAAGCCTGAATTGCACATGAAAATGCACTGAAGAGAAAATTAAAAAGTGGTAAAATAGACATGCGAATAAAAGCTACCCGGCCCATTATTGATGGTGGGAGTTGATTCCAGCGAGCTAGTTGGGAACTAACCCTTTTTAATAATGGCATATAATTTAGGGCATAAAGATCTTCCAACTTTTCTGTTATATAAATTTCCAAATATCTCTTAGGGATCGTATTGTATGTCTGCCTGAATTCTGCTAATAAAGTGTCTGGAGTGCAATTACATAAAATGATTTCCGTTTTAATTGTATTTATCTTATAGCCCCCCAATTTCTGAAAATCCGAAGAAAAAAAATTCCAACTGAATCGAAGGCTCAGGATTTAAAAAAAGCATAATTTCGTCGGCGTAAAGTTTTATATTCGTCATTCCTGTTATTGGTGCCATATGGGCCATTTCCGCCCTAATTGCAATAGCTAGAAGCTCAATAAATAGGGCAAATAAAATTGGGGATAGAGGACACCCTTGATGAGTGCCTCTATTTATATCGCATGTCCCTACATTTACATTATTAATCATAAACTGTGCCTTAGAATGCTGATATAATTGTTTCAAAAGGGATACGAATTTAATCGGGAAATCAAAGCTGTGCAAAATCGCAAATAGGCAGTCCCATGAAACAAGGTCGAAAGCCTTTTCTGCATCTAAAAACCAGATCGGTGCTTTGACTTTATTAACATTAAAAAAATCCAGGGCCTCTAATAAGAATCTTGCGTTAGTATACAGATGTCTCCCTGCTATACAACCGCATTGACCTGGTTCAATAAGTGGTCCTATCATTTTATTGAGTTGGTTCGCCAGGAGTTTGGTAAAAATTGTATCATCTTTATTTAAAAGGCTTATTGGCCTGTAGGAATTCATATTTTCTTTATCTTTTCCTTTCTTCAAAATGCTAACTACCACTGCCATACGGAATGATTCTGGCGGTAGCCCTCCTTGAAGTAAGTGGTTAGCTAATATCAAGAACTCACTCCGTAATGTTCCTGAGAATATCTTAAAAAATTCCCCGGAGATGCCATCCTCCCCAGTAGCTTTACCGCTAGGGAGGGTGCTTATTACCTCATCCAATTCTACCTTTGTAAACTCCTCTATTTTTAGGTTTTTATACTCATTTCCTAGTTTTAGAATTCGTAGTTCAGCTAGAAAGTCACGAATTGTTTCACTTGCTGCTTGTTCATAAGTCTGATAGATTCCCGCATAGTGTTTTAAAAACATCTCTCCTATAGCTGCAGTAGTTTTCGCATGTGTTTTAGTAACTGGGTCATAGAGATGGTCTATTCTATTACGTACTTGATTTTCTTTGGCTTGCCAAGCTAGGAGTCTCCCTGTATATTCGCTTTTTTCATAAAGCTTCTGAGTGTATAGACTGCTAGCCGCATCGCCTAAGTCGTAATAGAATTCCCTCATTTTTTTTCGCTTCTGATACCTTTTGCCCAGTGGCTAAAGATTTGATTCTATAATCCTCTTGGTTTGCATGTATAAGATTCTTCTGAATAGTAGTTTTCTCCTCCTTTTTGCCCCTTTGTTTAGGGATTTCTTTGGAGGTAATTATGACTCTAAGTGTGGCCTTAAATGCATCCCATATTATATAAACTGGGGCGGAACCTCTATTCAGATTAAAAAATTCCTGAATCTCCTCCTCAATATCTGTGCACCACTGTGGTTCTGCAAGGTTCAATTTATTAAAATACCATCTTCTAGGTCCCTCTTTTTCCTGAATTCCTATATTTATTTCCATTTTAATTTAATGCATGGTCTGAGAATGCGTTTGGGAGATGTTCATAGGTACCCATTTCAAGACCATGCGATATTAGGTAGAAATCCAGCCTGGAAGATGAATTGTATTTTGCAGAATGGCAGGAGTATTCATGTTTAAATGGGTTTTTGGAATGCCAACAATCAAAAATATCCAAATCTGTTTTACAGCTTTGGAGCGCAATTGCTACTTGTGGTTTATTTTGGGGCCGATCTTTTTTAGATGAGTCAATTGTGGGATTTTGTAAACAATTAAAATCGCCTCCCCATATTATTTGTCCTGGTATACCCGTCAGTGCTTGCTTAACCTGCAATATTGGGAGAGGGTCATTGATAACTGGTGCGTATATTGTAGTTAATATTATGTTTACCTGATTTATTTTCCCATAAACAAAGGCCCATCTTCCGCTCTGATCTGAGTGTGACCCTTCAATAAAAAACCTCACATGTTTGCCTATATATATGCTAACGCCCCTCTGTGCCAGACCAGATACTGACGAGAAACCAAAGCCTGCCCAGCTCTTTAGAAAATTTATCAGAGTCTGCTAAGGTTCTATGATGAGTTTTCTGTTAAAAAGCCACATCTGGGCAGAGATTCTTTAACCAACATTCTATAGCATTTTTTTTACAAACGTTATTCAACCCATTTGCATTGAGAGACAAAAAAATCTAATTATTTCTCATTAATTAATAAATATATACAAATGAATCTCAAGGTGCAAATCGCTTTAAATTCAAACATCCTTCCATGTGCAAAATACACGAACCATATATCCTAGCAGCAAGAAGTGTGCAAAGTTAACCTTAAAGTGCATACGGCATAAAGATTTGACATCTTACTAAGTGCAAAATATGCATCCTCCGTGTGTAAAGTACGCAAACATTATGACCAAGCAGCAAAAAGGTGTGCAAAATTAGCTTTAAAGTGCGTATAGCATAAGAATTAGCATCCTGCTAAGTGCAAAATGTGCAAACCAAGTACATGAAAAGACAGAGCACATAAAACCCGTATTAGACTGCAAAATAACAAGAAGCCCCTACATTGTTTCAAAAACGATGCCCTCCATTAACAAAAAACATACAAGTATAAAAAATCAGTGTTTCTGTGCAAATAGTATTGGCATCGGGCATATGGTTGTGCAAAACTGCAGTAAAGTGCAAGAATATTCCAAATATTACCTTATTTAAACCAACCAACATTCGTTATATAATGCAAAAATTACCTTAGAGTACAAACTATATACCTGATCTCTATTAACTTCTCCCCTACAAGTATTGTGCACATTTTTAATATGAACTCTCTTTTTTCCCTCTGCAGCACCCCCTCCACCAACCCCCCTCCCTACCCCCCCTCAGAGGGAACAGACACCCCCAGTGTCCCACTTCCACCCCCCTCAGTTTGTTTTTCTTCTTTCTAGATGCCATTTTATTGCATCCGTGCGCGCTCCCTGGGTCATCTTGCTACCGCCCCCTTGGTAGCAGTATCTATTCATAAGATCTTAGCTGATCAATAATTTCCATGCTTTTTTTTACTACCCTTAGGTGTCTCTGGCCAACTTATGTATTTAATCCCTCCAAAAATAACGGAGCTTCTTGAATATCTGTGAACATAAAAAAAATTCCTTTGACGGACACCTTTAATTTAGTCTGTTGGACAATCATTGCCTGGGCACCTCTAGCTTTAAATGAGTCAATCATTTTCACAAAGTCTCTACGTCTATGGGCCGATGCCGTTGACATGTCCGAAAAAATCCTAAAATTCTTTGCTTTATCCGTGTTAAAGGCTCTCTTTAAAAATGCCATATTCAAGATTTTCTCTTTGACCCTATAATCCGAAAAATTCATTAGTATAGTACGTGGGTATTTAAGGTTATTAGGCTTGTGGGCGGGTACTCTATGTGCTCTTGTAATTGTTAAGTCACCTTGAAGTTCAAGTACTGCCTTTTTTAAAAGTGACTCAGGCCACTTTACCATGTCTGTGCTCTCCAAACCTTCCGGAACACCTACTAATCGTAGATTAGACCGCCTGTTATAATTCTCTAAACCTTGTAATTTTGCCTCCATTTGAGATTTATCTTTAGTTGCTGCGCAGAGGTCCTTTTGCATAATGGTGATGGTATCCTCCAAAGTTGAGACCCGAGCTTCAGCCTCCGTTAGTCCATTTAATCTGTCTTGGCATATTTTTTGGTCTATTTAGATAGAATAAGGGCATACTTAGCGCTTGATTTGATAGCTCATCAGCAAATTTTAAATGCACAGTTTAGAAAGAGAAGAGTTTGACTTCTTTAGTCTGTTTGTTTTGTATATAAATATTAATACATGCAACTCTGAGATATTCCTCAGGTGTCTAGGACTATGTATGATAGAGATGGGGGTTACGGATTGCGTTAGTATGTAGAGTAGTATGTGGAGAATAATTGAATTTCTGGATCTAGGTTTGCTGGAGCTGTAGTCATGTTTTGAGCAGTAGTTTGTGAGATTTCAGTTGTCTCAGAAATCTAGTTTGTGGGACCAAAACATTCATTATTGTGAAGGGGGCTGTCTGAGGAGGAGGAACATGTTTAGTCCAATGAATCCATTCAAGGAGTGCAAGTCCTCATGGAGGACTGAACACAATTGATGGTTTTATAAGCAGTAGAATGGATGGGGAGGACGTTAGCAAGGTTATGAGTAGTTTCAATGGGGATATACTGCATGAAGGCTAGAATTTGAATGAATGAATGAATTAATGAATGAATGAATGAATGAATGAATGAATGAATGAATGTTTTTATAAAGCGTAACATTCAGCCCAAGGAGCATTTTAGCACTAGCGGAAAACACCTGAAAATCTGCGGTAAGTAAAGCTTAGCTAAGAGAAAAGAATTATGTTTTAAATGAGAGCTAACAAAGTGTGATCTTGGGTAGCGAAAATCCATGTTTTAGAAGTTTTTTTAACATAGGTTCCATTTGTGTATGTTGTGAGGGCAAGAAGTTCCAGGCTGTTGTCCCCAGGACAGCCATTGCCTTACCCCCTCTTTATTTCAATCGAAAAGTGGGGGCTGCTAAAAAGGTTTCCGAGGATGAAAGCAGGATGCTTTGGGTGGTATATGGTCTAATGCTAGGTGTTAGGTATCCTGGTCCTGTTGCCTTCGTAGTCTTATAGATGATAGTTAGGAGTTTAAAGAGAATCCTTTTAAGGATAGGTAACCAGTCCAGGGTTCTGATTGCTGCTGCTGAGGAAGAGCCCTTAGGCCATTTGAGTACCAACCTCGCTGCCGCATTTTGGACTACCTGTAATCTTTTTAGGGCCGTCTTTTTTGTTCCTGTGTACAGCCTGTTAGAGTAATACAGGTGTGATAAGTTCAAGGCTACTGCAATGGTTTTCCTAGCAGTTATGGGAAGAAGATCAAATAATTTTCTGAGGATTTTTATTGTGTGAAAGCACATACCTGCCACCGAGAGAGCCTGCTTGTGAAAAGATAGTGTGGAATCAAATTTGATCCCTAGATTTCTCACAGTGTCCACTGTGTTTGGGGGAGGATTATCATCAATAAGGAATCGTTTTTGCAGATGGTTTCACACTCAAGTCAGCAATACTTTTTGAGATCAATGATGAGATCAGTAAGTAGCAATATATGAGTGAAACAATTACATGTGAAGCTAAGCAGTGGAGCTGTGTTAGAGAAGAAGGTATTGTTGGGCTTGAGGGGGTGTGTTGAGAGCAAGCAGGTATTTGCTACCCCTGGGAGGGAAAGGATTTAGAGGATCCTATTTGGGGAGTACAAGGGTGCTTAGGTGATCAGGCTACTAAGCATCTAATTTAGAAAGGGGTGTTCCATTATTAGCATAGGCATTTAAAAACTCAGAAGCAGACACATCAAAATCATCAAAGGGAAATACATAAATTCTGAAAGTGATCACATTTTGAGGGCAAGAATTCACACATTTAGTAGTAGGAGTAGTCTAATGAAGTGCATCTAGATCATAGCTTTCTTCAATTACATTTGTAGTCGAATGGGTGTCCAATGCAACATCCAGCAACATGTCAGTATTCAGAGGGAGGACAGGGTGGAGACAAATGAATGCTGGATGGTGTTATTGCAGAAGCATTGAGGAGTTTCCAAATACCAGATCTCTTCAGCAACCCCTGTAAGTTCCTAGTAAGTGGAACCGCTGGTACCTAGGGCATTGGTACTGAAGAGGGTCCTCCAGGGCTGCAGCACAAATTGAGCCACCCCAGAGAACCCTCACCAACACCATGAAAACTACCATTGCAGACTGCATGTCTTGGTGCAGAGAAAACCGTAGAGTTGACATGGGATGCAGCCCTGTATACCATGCCCCCATATACTGCATCACCTATAGGTAAGTCACCCTACTGCAGGCCATACAGCTCTAAGGCATGGTGCACTATATCCCATGTGTGGACATATCTGCATGAGCAGATATGACCTTATAATACCTAAGTCCATTCTTGGATATTGTAAGTGCACAGGTAAACCATAAAAGAGTACATGGGTTGATCCTTGTCATTACGAGTTTCCTAGCTCCACAATGGCTTCACTGTACCCTAAGATGTTTGGTACCAAACGTCTCATCAAAATAAATATTCACTGATGCCAGTGTTGGATTTATTGATAAACGCACACAGGAGACACCTTAGAGGGTCCACAGAAAACCTACCAAGCACTGGTGGTCTCTGACTTGTCTTAGTCAGCCTGCCACCACTAGATATGTTTCTGACCTCATGGGGTGAGAGCAGGTTTTCTCAGAGGCCAGGAACAAAGCCTGCTCTGGGTGGCCATGACAGCCTTCCTGGGAAGGAAGCTTCAAAGGCAATACCACCTTTGAAATGCACCCCAGGCATTTCCCAGATAGTGGAGGATGCCAACCCCCTTTACTGCTCCACATTTGGCAGGAGGACAGGTGGGAACGTTGCTTAAATTAGGAGGTGGGTCCTCACTCCACCAGCACCACCTCTAAGGTGGGGCCAGGGGATGTGAAACCCACTTTTCATTTCCCTCCATCTTGGTTTGAGAGGGAATTAGCCAATTTGGTTCTGAGTAGTGCCTCTTCCCACAGGAAGGGGTCACTTACAGGGTGTAGACACCCTTAAGGTAGAGCCCACTGGCCACTACCTGTCACCCTTTTTAACCCCTTAAATTTAGCATTTAGGTGGCATGCTCAGACCCTAAACTTTAGATTTGATAGACAAAGAGAAGAAAATGACAAAGAAGAGCTTTTGACCCAAGGACTGCAGCCCTGCTGCAGACAATTTGTCCCTAAACCCTGCCTGCTACCTTAAAGACTCGACAATCATGGTGCCTCGTCCTACAACTGTGAGGCCTCTAAGAACTCCATAGCTACTCCAACCTTCTACAAATTACAAAAGAACTCCCTAGGAGTGGAAGTACCGATCTCCTACAGCTGCAGACACCGAACTCGGTTTTACTGACTTGCTGCTCCTCGGCGAATTCGACACAGCACCCAAACCAAAAGGGGTACATAAGCCCCAGAGGATCAAATCTGTCTCCCCTCCAAGTGTGGAAACACCATGACATATTGGACACGACCACACTAATACACGTGGCACTGGACCCTTTGCAGCATTCATGAAATGAAGAGTCCAATCCAGACTCAAACTGCCTAGGAAGAAAGCACCCTTTGAGGTACATCGAGACCCCTGAGACCCAATGCGTGAATGGACCAGCTGTACCAGAATCCTCGCTCCAAGCTGCCTATTCCTGGCACGAGGACATCTTGATGTGCGCCACCCTGCTGACTAATCTGTTCTTATACCAGCCCAGCCAGCCTGGGTACTGATGAATTAACAGTGCTTCCATGACCTTGATTCCCTTGTGACCTGCGCCCTCAAGTGGAACCCCTCGGACTTACCTTTAAGTTCCCTTGTGCAGTGTGTTTTCGGTGGCGCCCTTCTACATAGAGCACCAGCTACCAACAACCTCAGAATCCTTCTCCCGGCCGAATCCAGGACGGCCCCAAGATTCTGCTAGTGGAACATTGGACCTGGGCTTGCTACCTAACTAAATCCCGAAGGTGAACCTCGAATTTCAACTGAGTGATTTTATATGCATTTTTCTATTTTCTCCTGTTGACTTTAATGGTGCAAAATTGCACTCAAAAGTGATCTATTTTGCGAACTTGAAAATGCATATCTTAAAAGTTATTACTGTAGAACAAAATTCTTGGTCTGAAGAATGACATAAAAATTGGTGTTATTTTATAAATTGGTCATTTATTGTCTCTGTGAGTACAACAAATGCTTAGCACTACCCTCTGATCATCCTAACTGCCTACCCACACTACCACAAATAGAGCGTTAGTATTATCTACTTTTGTCTCTGTATACCAATCTGGGTCACCCTGGACTCCTTCCAGCTTCCTACAATGATCAAGTCTGGTCCTCACACCTAGTAATTACAACCTTGATCCCAAAGGGAATACTCTAGTCTTTAGCAATACAGAGAGTTCCCATTATAAGAAATATGATTTCTGCAACATATAATATTGTCTAGTCAAAAGTCACAAAATGAAACTTTCATGATTTTTTTGCAGTAACACGTCGAAGTGCCTCCTTGAAAAAGTATAATCATGCAGGGCATTTCATCATTTTACATCTGCATTTCAGAATGTGTCAAAGACTTATAGGAGGAGATTTTATTTATCTCAGTGCTGCATAGCATTTATAGTTGCTGCACAGTATTAGGGGAAGAAACAAGTGTAAATATATATTTACAAAAAAATAGCCTGCATGAACTGTCATTCCCTGTGCTGATGCATGTACAGTTGCCTAGAGCCACGCACAACCTTTGCCCCATGGTGCAGCGGTGTATGCACGATCTCTAGTATAGGTTTTGTGCTAGAAGTATAACCTCCCAGTACTAAACCCTATGGCTAGACAAGTTCTATAAAATTCTACACATTGCATGTGTGTTACACCACACATGCAATCTGTGGAATGTTTGGTGAATGTAACTAATTTCTCCAACCTTGCACCTGATTCAAGGAAGTGTTCATTTTTGACACAAAGCCCAGTCTATATTAGTAGATTGGGTTTTGCTGTAAAAACTTTTGCTACTACCCATGTAATGCCTCCTTGACACAAAGTGGTGCAAATCGCCATTTGTGCTGAAAAAAGGGCACCTTTTTTGCAGCGTAAGATTCTTTTTGTGCTGACCGGTCCCTTATAACACTTTACAGTGCTTGGCTTCACTTTGCACGATTTGTGCCAGCAAACGCAAAGTCATGATGAATCTGCTTTGCACATTTTCTGTAGCAGGATATTCACTACTTTGAGCTTGGTCCATCCAGACTTCCTGGGCCTTCACATGTTACTCACATGCACTGCGGGTTGCGTCATTGTACAGTTCCAAAAATGTCCTGTACAAAGCTTTCCCAAAAGTGAGGGAATCTGTCAATTGTGTGTTTAAGGCAGGTCAAATGTAAACAAGCATAGGCATAGCCAATAGGCCTCGCAAATTGGACCTTTTAAGTGTTTAGCCATGCAACAGTTAGTGTTGTTGCACCAAGGATATTCTGCTGCATAACTAAATACTTATAAGGTCCAAAAAGCAAGACCTATTGGCTATGCCAATGCTTGTTTTCTGTTTTTTACCGAATAAAAAGTATGCAGCATTTCCATAAATTTTTAATACTGATTAGCCAACTGTTAAGAGGCCCATTACTCTTTAATAAAATAAGGGCATTTTTGAACTGCCACGTTTTTAAAACCAAGGTCTGCTTACAAAAGAAGCGCACATTCATATAAGCAGCGCCACCACTGAGTAAGATAGCTCAGTGCGTAGTGCCCCAACCTCCCAGAGCTGGCCGTTAATGAAATGCAAAAGTAAATATCCCAAGCGCCTCCCTAAGGCTCACCCTACATGCTATACAGGTAGTTAGCTACCTCTAGCTTCCCAAAAATAACAAGCTAGATTTATGTCTCGGCCCAGTTTAACCACAAATGGAGTCTAACTGTTACCACATGCACCAAAGGTAGAGGAGATCTGTAGCAGTGTGCGCCCCCAGCACAATAAAAGCTGATTTATTATGCACCATGTTCATGTGTGAGATGTCCCGGTGTGCACCAGTGTCAGCTTTCAGTTATTCAAGTGTGCGCCATGTAAGACGTTGCGTATTAGTGTGCACACTGCCAGATGTGGGGTGTTCTAGTTTGTGTTAAAGGCAGATTTAAGCTGTTGTAGCATGTACCACTTCTGATTTTAGAGCTGTTCTAGTGGGCACCACTTATAGATGTAAGATGCTTCATAGTACACTGGCAGACCTGAACTGTTTTAGCGTGCAACACGGGACGATGTGAGGTGCTCTAGCACACATTGAGTCATGCATGAGGCTTTATATGTGGACCACAGGCAGACGTAAGGTGTACCAGACTTGAGGTGTTCTATTGGGCAACTTTGCTGCATCACGCGTGAAATGCCACACACATGCGTTGTGCGGGTGTGAACACCAGGCAGATGTGTCTTTTAGGCAGGGATTGGAGGAGTCTAACGGATTCCTGCCGGTTCCAAAAAATAGCCCTGCAATTAGTTCACCACAGTTGTAATAAAATTGAGCTGCTATTGTACTAGGTGTGTTTTTGTGGTTTGGGAAACCTGCATCTTACCTATCATCAACAAAAGAGCGCCAAAGGAACACCAGTGAAACGCTATATCACAGTGAAAACAAGGTAAAAACTACCTAAAAATAAATGGTCATTTAAATTATATAAAGGGAAAATGGAAAATTAATTATTTTCTAAAAGAACCCTCACTCACCCTAGAGGTGACATGCTTCATCATGGGGTTCAGTCACAGGGGGGGCCGACTATCCCCACCTGTGTGCTACCACGCCTGCAAGTGCAGCGGAGCTGGTGTGTGTGAAGGAAGTGATCAGTGAAAAAAGGTGTGTGTTTTAAAAGATCACAACTGTGCCTTAACAAACTTTATTAGGGGCCAGTTGTTCACATTAAAAATTGTGAAGTTCATGGACTTTTTAATTTTTATCCAGGGACCTGAAAAAGTGACCAGTCACTTTTTCAGGTCCCTGGATAAAAATTAAAAAGTCCAGTGACTTCACAATTTTTAATGTGAACAACTGGCCCCTAATAAAGTTTGTTAAGGCACAGTTGTGATCTTTTAAAACACACACCTTTTTTCACTGATCACTTCCTTCACACACACCAGCTCCGCTGCACTTGCAGGCGTGGTAGCACACAGGTGGGGATAGTCGGCCCCCCCTGTGACTGAACCCCATGATGAAGCATGTCACCTCTAGGGTGAGTGAGGGTTCTTTTAGAAAATAATTAATTTTCCATTTTCCCTTTATGTAATTTAAATGACCATTTATTTTTAGGTAGTTTTTACCTTGTTTTCACTGTGATATAGCGTTTCACTGGTGTTTCTTTGGTGCTCTTTTGTTGATGATAGTTATTTAAATAAGGGGTGGGAGAGTAGCCGCTATTCCCTTCCTCTCTTGTTGTATATACAAACCTGCATCTTAACCAGAAGCTTTTGCTCAACCCCTCAGAGATTCTAAGATGAATGAGCCGCCAACATGCTGCTAAAATATAACCACAATATCCCCACATGAAAAAGTGCACATTCGCCAGTACCTGATGCATACATGTGCCAAAGCGCAGAAATTTTGCAAACATTAATTACAATTTTACAGCACCAAACAGGAGTAACACAGCCAAGAGTGGGAGAAGGGCAGGTGAGCAGACCCTGCTTCCCAGTGTGCTGTAAAAATGAACTTTCCATAGGCTCTGAAGTAGGCGGTAGCATCGCGTCACATCGGAGTGCAAGCCACTCTGCTGAATCGGCAAGAGAGCAGTTTACGCCCACTTTTAATGTTCAGAATTGTTCTACTCGTGGAGGCTGTGACCATTACCGTTCTCGCGTTTGAGATTGTGCAGCCTGTGATTGCCTCATTGTTCTGCTGTGGAGGCTGTATGAATGCGACAAAGAGAAGGGCGGCACGAAAGTGACGCGTCAGAATGCATGACAACTCATAGAGATGTTTTAAAAAAGAATAGACCGCATTGAGAAGAGGCTTGGGGGATTTGAACTCAAATGAAACTTACACGCTGGTGGCCTCTGTACTTGGCGGTGTTTAGCGGCGTGCATGTGAGGAGTCGAGAGGTGCAGCGTTGTCAGAGGCGGGTCACGGAGGGCCAGCCTCCGGAAGGCTCTCTGCGGTGGGCGGAGGCAGGAGAGCCTTGGGAAGGTGAACAAGCATTAGCCGCGTGGCCGTGAAAGGCACACAGCCGTGCGGCAGTGAAAGTGATTGCGATCAAGGGCGCAAAAGGCAGTTGTGTGCGTGCGCATTCACTCGAGCTGGATCAAAGAAGACGCATGCCAGCTGAGGGTAGGGGAAAGCTTTCACGAGCGATTAATTAAAGAAGCCGCGACAGCTGTGCATGTCGAGCGCGCTCTTGTGCGCGTTCTAGCGAGTTGATCGCCGGCAAGTAGCATTTCTTAGAGCCCTACTAAATGTCTCAGCCAGAGTAGCGCGTGCGCTGGCGCAGGCGAGACCTAAAAACAGTTTGATCATTCAGCGATTAATAAGGCCACCCAAGGAAAAAAAAACGATAAATTGCCAGTTTCTATGCTTAACTGTCTAGCAGAGAGTGGCCGAGATTTGCAGTCTAATGAAACAGAAATAAGCAGCAAATATTTACGTAAAGATGAGATAAACGGGCAGTGAAAGTAAATTCATAAAGCTACAACAGCGTATCATCTCGATCAGTTTGTGTGTTAAGATTCTGGTAGCATTTCCACTCTCTGCCACAAGAGGATGCTAGTGCTACGGCATGGGAGTTTCATTACAGTTCCCAAGATAAATGCCGAGGATTTTTACAGCTATTAGCTGTGTGGCTGTGACTTCCGGGAGGAATCATGCGTGACTCATTTGTAAATAGTCGAAGCTTCTTTTTCTCTTGGGGAAAATAGGTCGTCGCGCAATACTTCCAGCGTGATTGAAGAGCCACGAGGCTCTGCGAACATTTTCCGCACATTAACAAATGTAATTTGCAAAAGGCCTGGTTGATTTAAACTGTTTTAGCCCATATGAATCCGGCCAATTTTCACATCTGAAAAAGAATACCGTACGGCCAGGCCTTTAGAAGATTGCATGCGTACCGTTTTCTGTTTATGTGTGTACTAGTTTCAGGCTACCAATTTTTTTTCTTATTTCCTTTTCAAAGATTGAATAATGCGCTATGTCACCTCACATGTTCCTTCACTTATTTGCTGGGATGGTGCACTCCAGAGCATAAATTATTGATGTGACTGCTATTTAAAGTAATTAGCAGCTGGGGCTAAGGGCGTAGTTATCAACAGTAGAGCAGGTGTAGTGAGGTTCTTAAGGGCCCACTGAACCCCAGTTATGTTTTATTTCTTTACCTAACCAGGGGACAGGAGGCCCATTTTCTTGCGAAATAGGCGGGCATAAGACACCCTTGCTACCCTACTGTCTGTGCCTATTGTGCGAGGAGTTTCTCACTTCAGCTCGAAAACAAATGAGGTTTATTGTCATGAAAATGTAGTTAATGGACCAGTGGTATTCACATTTTTTTTATGGCGAGTATCAATTGAGTAAAATAAAAAATAGCCACATTTGTTAATTGAGTGAGCAGAAACACATCTGCACCAATAACATTTATGCCATGTTTCGGGTATGGTTTTTATACCCACAATTAACATATTGATGTAAAAACTTTGTGAGTATTGTACAAAAAAATTGCATGTTGCAGAACCTCTTTTTACATTTTCGGCAGGAAGTTGAGTGCGAACAGCAAATCGCCACATTTGTGCTCAGCTAATGATATATGCTGTTACAATAGCACGATGAATAAAACATTTGTACTCTTATTTGAACCAGTGCATAAGTCAAACGTTAAATTGTACTCACACTTTTTATATGGAGTCTTGCAGTGGCGGCTCGCAAGGGATGGGATGGTGAGGTGGGTGTTCAAAAACTATATATACTTGCCTTTTGTCGGCCGATGTCTCTCCTCTGTCGAAGCGCCTCTTCCTGACGAGTCCCGGAAGGAGGAAGCACACAGGCTCCCCTAAGCCAATCACAATGCTGCAATGCAGCGTTGTGATTGTTCTGAGTGCCGTGGTTCAGCCCACAGATAGGGAATGGGAGACTGTGCATGTTCTCCACCCAGGCTGTAACACTGCCTGGGTGGAGAACATGCAAAATGCGCATGACTGTTTGGCCAGCCCGAGACGGCCGGTCAAACAATTATACACACTTAGAGTGTGCCGCCACTCCTCCCAGGCTCTGACACCAGCCCCGCCCTTCCTTAACTCTGCAGCTGCAAAAAATAAAATGATACTAACAAAGTTAGTATCATTTTAGTTTTTCCTTATTTCACTGCTCTGAAAGCAGTGGGGTGATGCCCTTCCACCTTAGCGGAGGAACCGCCCCTAGTATCTCGCTCAAACAAAAGTTAGATTTGCTATTGCTACCTGTGTTTTTCTTCAAGGCTGAATGAGAACATTTCAATCTGTCAACCAAGTGCTCTCACTGCCTCATAAGCACCCTCAAACCTCTACTCTGTCCGCCTATGTGACAGTTGCTGATTGGCCAACAGTGGTCTTATATTCTAAATTGGACACTGCTTCCCAGAAAATGCATGGCAACATCAAAGACATGTATTATGCTACCTTTCTTGCATTTATTTATCATTGCAGCAAAAAAGCTACAGTTCCGAGAATGTCTGGAAAATGTAAATATCAAACCAAACAACTTGAGGAACTGTCCAACAACTTCTGTGATGACTAAGTTGTTATTTCTTACTGTTACACTTATGTCAAGGGCCTCATTATAAATATTTTGATGCACGGCAGTGCAGCAAGCCTTCCTGCTTTGCTGCCAGGTGTCTAAAGAAAAGGGTAGGAATGCGCCATATCTAGAAGATACAGCGCATTCCTGTCCTTCTCCCCTGCACCATACCACAATGTGCTGGCATGTGCCAACTCAGGCACCCTTACGCAATGGTGGAAAAGTGTTTGCATTGTATGGGTGATTGTTTTTGTATAGGAAGGAACGCTTTCCTACTCAAAAATAAATCATGAGAAGTGTTTTCCTCTTTCTATGTGTGCAAATGAGACGAAATAAAGAAATTGCTCCTTGTTGCGCCTCCCTTACATCTCTCCTGGGGAGGTGTAGGAATCCTACACATACCCAGGTTTATAAAAACCTTTTAAATCTGGGAACGCGTCAGGTTCAATGGATTTTGCATGGGAACTCCCACAGCAACACCCATGGAACACCTCACTCATGCTGAGTAATGCATGAAAGAGACTGAAACAAAAACAAAGTTCCCTTCTCTTTCAACTCTGAAAACATGAGGATCTGATCCTCTAATTGGATTGGTTAACTTAGTTATAGTAAGGCCAGACACTGATATATAATAAGACAAAGTTTACCAGGTTGCTAAATTTACAGACAAAAATATAAAATCAAACATAGAATAATCAGTTTCTAATCAAACATATGAATTCAAAGGAATTTATTATCAATATTTTATTCAAAAGATCATGTTCTATACAATTGATATTGGCAAAGTTAAAAACACATTAAAATCATATACTCATCATATTTTAAATAAAAGAAAACCAATATGTGCAATAAATACATGAAGAACAACTGTCGACGCAGCGTTTCGGTGCTAAGGTGGATGGTCACCTTCTTCAGGAGAATAGTTCATTTAAGGCTCACATTGGCAGGTCAGCAAGACGGATGCTTGTTCTTTTAACTACATACCCGAATAAAATCTGGACCAGAACTAAAATTAACTGGAACCAGCACCCCTAAAGAAGAAAAAGTGGGAGGATCTATTAAACAAGATTTTAATTAGAGATCTATATTTTGAGTTAAGATGGACCTGACAATATAAAAGTTATTTGTGAATGATCCCATCAAAGTGCGACTAATAAAGAATTATCCGGCACCCATGAGACTGTAAAAACCAGATGAGGAACCCGTCCAAAACTTTATTGGAGACAAATATAAGAGCTTCCACATAAATCAATAGATTTTTAAATATTGAATATTGAATTATTGTCCTGAAGAAGGAGACGATCCACCTTAGCACCGAAATGTTGCATAGACAGTTGTTCTTCATGTATTTATTGCACATATTGTTTTCCTTTTATTTAAAATATGATGAGTGTTAGACCTGGCATCATTGGTGTGAGTCTCCCTTCCATTTTTGACGGATTGCCTCCTCTGTTTTGATATGTTTTGCTGGAATTATGCTTTGGGCACTGTGCCACTGCTAATCAGTGCCACAGTGCAAGTTCTCCCTATGTTAAAATAATGTACTAATTAGTGAAGTAGTGTGGCTCACTGGTTAGAGGCGGCAGACCCGAGAGCAGAGGACGGCCCGGGACCAGGGTTCGATTCCCGGCGCGGCAGGTTTCTGGACCAGGGTCAGCGGACTCGATAATTCTCTCGCCTCGGTGCCCACTCTGATCAGCGATCACACTCGGCAACTCTGGGCATTAGCTTGCCTCATCTTCACTAACGGCCCCACCAGACCGCCGGGGATGCCTGGTCTCACCCTGGAGATACCCATTAAGTGACCATCTCTCAGGGAAGCCAGGAAGGGTTTCGCAGCGGTCGAAGCGCCTTGGGACCCTACGGGTAAGTAGTGCGCTATATAAATGCCAATACATTTACACGTTATTCCATGATTGGGTTATTTGATTAATCTGTCAGCTCCTAGTACAGTGCACCATGTGTGCCCAGGGCTTGTAAATCAAATGCTGCTGGTGGGCTTGCAGCACTGGTTGTGCCACCCACAGAAGCAGCTTGTAAAGTATGTCTCAGGCCTGCCATATTGCAAGGCCTGTGTGCAGTCTAGCACTGCCATGTCGCCTTGGTAAGAAGAAAAACCAAGGAAGCTGCAGGAGTTGTACTGTCCCTCTGCCAGTGTGCTGTTTGCTGGGTTGGCCTGCAGGGGTTGCTTCATTGCCAAGGAGAAGGAACTTTGTAAGGACTTTCATCTACAGAATATTCTCCAAAGGCTTGAACTGTGCTTGCCTCCTGCTGAAGTCTCAGGGACAAAAGACTTCACCTCTAGCTCCCGCCTGAATTTCCTTGCTGGGAATTCTGACTCCAGTCACTTGCCTGCCGCTGGGAGCTTGAAGCGCGACGCATCGAGAAGAAGCGTGTCACCGCCGCAGCTGAAAGCATCGCAACGCCAGTGAAGCGAGCCTTCGTCGCATCTCCCTGGAAGCGTGTGTTCATCAAAGCTGCCTGCTGTTGCATCACCAGAGAAGCGTGATGCCATCGAGAGAGTCGCCATCGCATCACAGGAGAAGCGTGTTGCAGGGCCTGTCCCAGCTCCAAAGTACAGAGTCGTCGCAAGGCTGCCAGGGCGTCATCGCATCGCCGTACCATGGGCGCCATCTTCTCGCATCGCAACCGGATCATCGCATCAAGGCGCCATCTTGCGCACCGCAACAGGCCCACAGGCCAAGAATATAAGCATCACCTCCACACCAGTAAGGCTCACGATGAGTCCCCTACTCTGCTCAAGCATTGAGGAAGGACGCATCCATTCCCCCGGGTCACGGAACCAACGCATCTCCCCTTTTGCGAGCCTTTTGTTCACTTTGCGTTACGCATCCAGGTACTTTGTTGAGAACTTTGTCGCACTTACCAACAACTTGAACCAAGAGACTTGAATCATATTTTAAGTGATCTTAAGTGTAGTATTGTGGATTTTTGTTAATTGTGGTCTTGTGTTTAAGTCCATATGAAGAATACTTATTTTTTATGAAACCTGTGTTGTGTCCATCTGTAGTGTTTTTACTGTACTACGGTGTATCTTCACAAATGCTTAACACAATGCCTCTGAGATAAGCCTGTCTTCTCGTCCCAAGCTACCAAGGGGGTGAGCAGGGGTTATTAAGGGGTGTAATCCCCTTATCCTGACTTAGAAGTAAGAGTCCCTATTTGGACAAAGGTGAATACCATTGCCAACTAGAGACCCCCAGTTCTAACAATGGGTATATGATTTAATGTGTATTTAACTTTGTCAATATCAATTGTATAGAACATGATCTTTTGAATAAATTATTGATAATATATTCTTTTGAATTCTTATGTATGATTAGAAATTGATTATTCTATGTATGATTTTATATTTTTGTCTGTAAATTTAGCAACCTGTTAACATTTGTCTTATTATATCTAAGTGTATGGCCTTACTGTAACTAAGTTAACCAATCCAATTAGAGGATCCAATCCTCATGTTTTCAGAGTAGAAAGAGAAGGGAACATTGTGTTTGTTTCAGTATCTATACCCATCCCTTTTCCAAGTACTAGGGTACCTCCCAAACCTTTTTGAGTTTATGCATGAAAGAGGGTCATATTTACAAAGCCATGAAAAGCCACATAGGGTGACTTTATTTGACCTTGAATATATGGGCAGACATACTGTACCGAGGGAGCATCAAAAAAGTGATGCACCAGTGGTGCTATGGGCTAGTAAATAAGCCCCTAAGTTCGTTATCCTCTTGTTTCAGCATTCTGCTTTCCAAGTTTGTTTGCTAACAGGTAGATATTATCAATGGAAGTTAATATTCCTTTATTGAGTGTTAATTCCATCAGTTCCTCAGTAATATAGGCCATGGCTTACACCAAGAAAACAATTAAACAAAAAGCTAGATCTTGTCTCATGCTCTGGCCTGTTCAAAATCTTCCTACCTGCGACAGTAGGCGTTGCGACTCTCATTATGTTCCCTCAGGACCAATGCTCAACTTTCGAGAACAATTTCAGTGAGTGCCATGAGCCAGGGTTGGTGGGAAAATCCTGGGTAAGTGTATAGCCTGTAAAATGCCTCAAACAAAATTTAGCATCGGAAAAACCCATTTGGATTAATGTTCCTTTGGCGATGTGACTAGAGATTATTCAGCAACTATGAATATGATTCTCATTCATGCTACAGAGCTTCTAGTAAGAAAGTGACTCCGGCAATCCATCAAATAGGCAATGATGGTGTTTGATTGCCCCACTAATGCAGAAGGTGATGCCACCTCACCTCAAACAAGGACTGATAGAGACAAAGAACCTGTTTTGCACCAGTTTAGCCCTTTTACTTTGAGGTTCCCCACTGATAAACCACTACAAAAAGCTGCCTCTCGTGAGGTCTTGAATGAGTTCTGAAATCATACTCTAGCTTTAACCATACTGTGATCATGTTCCCAGTTAAATTCATTTTCAGCTAGCAAAAGTAGATCCTGACCAATTGAATGAGCTATGTCCTGACCCTGCTTAAATGATATGGTAATGCACTACTTTTGTTATTGATCCTAATATGGCAGTATTCTTCACAACATTTGGATGTGATTCTATAAAGTGGATTGATACCTCCTGGTCAGTACACCCAGGCAAGCTCTTTTACACTGTGCAGCCTCCTACTAAAAATATCAAAATGGCACTAGAAGTAGAGGTTTACACATTGTCAGAGATATACTCTTGGCTTAATGAGCTTTCCGATCTTCAGCAAATGGAAATGTGGCTTGCTCCCGGGAGTGCAACAAAACTATTTTATTAAGATTTAGAAAACACTGCACCATGCTGTGTGCTACAGGGACATCTGTTGGTCCTATGGTGTAACTGCACCATGGTTTGTGCTACAGGGACAACTGTTGGTCATATGGTGGCTCTGCAATATGCTATGTGGTACAGCAACACATGCTTATAAAAAGTAAAAGATGGAAAATGCAGAAGTCATCTAGGAGATTTCTTCAGGATGGTCTCTTCCACCATTTCAAGATGGAAGCAGTTGTACTAGACATTTTATCTCAGGAGTTTGGCTGCTAAAATTGGACTTCAAGGACACTTACATAGCCTTTTGTGCAGATTCCAAAAAATCCTAGAATTGCTCTGCTTTTGTAATATTGCTTGGTCCTTTTTGTTAAATTATGTCACCTTAAAAGTGCTACTTTGCATTGTCTATCGGTGTGTTCATGTACCTCGTTGTCCTTTCCTTCCTCTCCTTCCTCCTCCCTTGTGTGTCTGTGGATATGGACCCTCACGCACGGTTCATGGAAAATTGTGAAATGACAGTTGGGGGACCCGTCGGGCACGGGCATTTCTAGGGTTAATAAAATGTTGTGTCCTTACCTGAGGCTCCGGTGGTCTTTACAAACCCATCGCGATCACGTTTTGCCTGGGGGCCCCTTCTCCTACACACTGGTAGGACAATAATGTTGTTCCATCCTCAGAAGCTTTAATGGTGTTTTGCGCAACTGTTTGTCATGTGCTGACATTCCGCCGGCCACCACATTCACTGACCTATGACGGCCTGCTGTTGTTCATCTAGATGCTGCTCTTCCTGCTTTCTTCTAGGTGAGTGCCTGTTGCTCCTGGCTGTGCTTCGGCAGTCCTGGTCCTTCTAACTCTGTGCCTGGGCGGTCCCATCCCTTCACACTTTCGAGCCCACCTCTGCCGGCTCATTATAGGCGGGATGCAGACTCAGCTACTCCCTTCCACCTGCATCTGCAGTAAACGTCCTGAGCCAACTTACTTCTGTGCACTCTTTCAGCCATGCCCGGTGATTTACTCTGGCCACACCTCTAAACAGCCTTCAATGGCAGTGACAGCCACCGACCTCTTGATTGGCTACATTATTCATTAGCCATGCCCCTTGAGTGTCTTTGATTCCCTTGAAGGTTTTCGTACCCATTTTTTGGTGGGGAAGCTTCTCAGTCACTATTAACTGAGAGTCACAATGCCTGACCTGTAACTCGTTGTTGTAAAGTTACGGTCACACATTCCGGTGACGCTTTCTTCAACTTAGGCTACTTCTTGCCATGCTTATCAGCCATTATTGAAACTTAACTCCTTATCTATAATTACATATTGCAGTATTGATACCCAGCAGTCCTACTTTTGTCAATTATTTGTGTTCCTTACCATGGTTGGTGTAATTAATGGAGTACCAATGCCAGCCATCATTTTGGAGCTGCCAGGTGTACCCAGTGAAAGATGGCGCCAATGAATAAAGAGCTTTAAAATGCATCTTCTGGTGATTGATGGAATGGAATATAGTTCAAAATGCAAAAAAGCTCTTTTGTTTAATTGTCTAGGCATATAGAGAAACATGGAATCAGTACATGAAGCAAAAACAAGAATGGAAGAAAGTTTTTGACATAATCCTCAGCATTATAATGGAACATCACAACTTCTATTATAGATACCTGGCACAAGGTGAATCCATTGAAGCATATGCTCCAACATTACATGATGGCCTCCTAATGTGCTTTTCATAGCACTGATGAAATGATACATGAACAAGTGATTATGCATACTACACATGTGAAAACACCAAAAGATTCTCTGCCCCTAAAAAATGTTTTGGACAACGTTATTAGCACTATCAAGAGTTATGAATGTGCAGCCAAAGGCATTCAAATTAAGAAACCAGAAACCCCATCTCATGATATTAATCTTGAGCAAGCTAATAGTCACAATGAATTATGAATACTCCAAGACTAAATGAAGAGTCGTTCAGCCAGTACTCAACTAGAGGAACCTAGCAAGAATGAATGCTACCATTGTAGATTGAAAAATCACATAGCATCATACAGGAATTGCCCAACATTAGGCAAAGAATGTCACAAATGCTACAAGAAGGACCATTTTGAAAAGGGGTGTCAAGCAAGCATTTGTCCTGGAAAAGTGTTTGCTATCCAAGGGAATGACAATCTGCGTACAAATATTGATGAAGAGATAGATAATCTGATTCTAATTGTTACAATCCTAGATAAAGGTGAGATTGAAGATTAAAACAAAGCATTTTACAAATAAAACAGGTAAATATGGATACCGGATCACACAGCAACATTATTTCTAAGGAAATATATGAGAAGAAGCCTGAAAAGGAAGATTGCAACCAAGTAAAATTACACCAGGCACATATGGTGAACACACAATCCACCATGTAGGTGTCTTTGTTGGCAATCTGAGTTTCAAAGACAGAACAACCAAGGCCAAAGTATACTACCTAGGATGATCTGAACAGCAGAACGTTTGTATGATGATAAATACATGCAAGGCTCCTTATGTGTTTACTTTTTCTGATACTAATCCTGATGAAATCCTGCAAGAGTCTGAATTTATGTTCATGAAGAAATTTGGACGATTGAAAGGCTTCCAAAACATTATCGAGCTTAAAGAGAATGTCATACCCGTCAAGAAAAAGGTATGTAATCTATTGCTTCCTCTGTGAAAGGAAGGTGAAGATGTACTGAACAAATGGTTGAAAGAAGTGGTAAATGAACCTGTGTCTGCTTCTTCATGGTTATCCCCTTTTGTCACTACAAAAAAAGTTCTGGTAAGATCAGACAATGCATAGATTTGCATCAACTCAATCAACAAGTGGTTGTTTAAAGCCAGCCTTTGCCCCATGTGCATGAAATGGTGGTGACCTTGGGTAATGCCATGATTTTTTCCACACTTGATTTCACAGCCACTTGTCATCAGATAGTGCTTCACAGTAATTCATGTGATATTACCTCCTTTATAACTCTCATGAGTTTCTTGAGATTTTCTGCATGCCATGTGACCTCAATTCTGCTTCTGCTCTATTCCAGAAAGACATGTATATGCTGTTGAAAGGAATGAATGGTGTACGAACCTTCCAGAAGCATATATTGTTTTCCTATTTTCATCACAATAGCCATCTGTATGTTTTAAGAGAGGTTCTCATAAGACTACAGGGAAGTGGAGTAACCCTAAAAAAGGAGAAATGTTAGTTCTTCAAGGGCGAGGTGGCATATTTGGGCCATATCATTGGTGCTGATGGGGTGAACCCAAACCAAGCCTAATTTCAGCGATTGTAAACTCTTCTCAACAAAGGATGAAATAAGGTCTTTCCTGGGCTTATGTGAATTTGATTCAAAATTAATACAAAACTACTCTGACAAGGTGGACCCAATACATCTTTTAATTAAAAAAAGATGCAGAATTTGTTTGGAATAAACATTTTGATAATAGCCTGCAAGTTATAAAAGGAGAGTTTCAGAGGGCTGTATCTATGAAGTAATTTTATGAATCCTTCCATTCTGTTGTGACCATGTATACTAGCCAAATCGATCTTGGGGCAGTGTTAAGCCAAGACACCCATGACAGTAATCGACTCATAGCATTTGCCTCACACAAGTTAAAAAGACGGGAATGTATATACTCAGTAATTGAATGAGAACTATTACCAAGTATGTGGGCTATGACAATATTGTAAAGTTTCTTGTCGGGTAGGGCACTCCTTATTTGAATTGATCCTTAACCATTTGTAAGTATATTAAGTGAGTGCAATTCTGATAAAGTGTCACCCGTATCACTAAATTTACATGCAAATTGCATGAATATGTGATTGATGTAGAATATCTTCCTGGCAAATCCAACATTGCAGCCGATTATTTATCTCGGATGCCATCTAATGATAACAGTAGTGAAATGGATGATGATGATATGACTGTTGCATATTTATTAGAAGAATCTGGGGAGAAAAGATTCCTAAGTAGGATGCAATGGATGACAGCTATTTCTGATGATTCAGAGTATTCAATGTTTTCAGAACTACTGTTAAAGGTTGTTTGAAAAAAAACACTTAGCTTATAACTTTAGATCATATTCAAAAATTAGAAACGAGTTGACCATTATGGATAAGGTTATTATGAGAAACAATAAATCATTTGCATTGGCCCTCAATGGCTATTCAGGAATGATTGGTGCAAAAAAAGAAACTAAGATGAGAATACCGGTGTCTGTCTATGGACCGCAATATTGGTTTGTTTGTAAAAGAGTGCTATTTATGTAAGCATGCTGGTAAAACTATGACTTTCAGCTCTTATTCAAGCACTACTACCTAATGGACCATGGCAAAAGGTAGAAATGTACCTGATTGGACCCATAAATAAACTGCCTACTGATATGAGATGTGCAGTTGTCATGATTGACTATAGTAGCAACTTAATTGATCTGAAATTCCTGGGCTGCCCCAAACCAGAAACATATTAGAATTCTTGAAATTAAACTTTTCATAAGAAGAGTTCCCACTGTCCATTGTAAGTGACAATGGATCATAATTTTAATGTTTGCATAAAAAAAATTCAAGCATCTGAAATTGTATATCATCTTTATATCCCCCCCCCCCAAGGAATTGGCCAAGTCAAACATTCCACTCACCCCCTTAGAAATCCGTCCATTAATCCGACTGCAGAGCTACAAAATGAGGTGGTAAAAGAAGCGAAAGCAGCTGGAAACAGGATACGGTGGTCGACTGCCCAGAACAATGCAAAATAGCCCTGATGTGCTGCTGGGATGATAGTGGCCCGCCCGCGTGGTGAAGCAGGGTTCCTGAGTGAAGACGGAGCCAAGGCCAACAACGTCACCAACCGCTCCCAAGTGCCGGAATCAGAGAGACCGAGGAGTGACCGACTCTGAAAAGTAATATCCGGTCATCACCGCGACTGGAAGGGGCCAAAGGAATCCTTTAGCTGTGCCAGATCAACTTTAAAGCACCGCAGAGCTGCCTGAAAGATCAACGTCTGGCCGTGAGGTAAAGTCAAGGCCTCCAGTGAAAACGGAGCCGAGGCCTACAATGCAGCCAGCCGCTCCCCAGTGTTGGAGTCGGCAAGAACGAGGAACAGGTGCCACAGACAAGCAACATCCGGCCATAGGAACGATCGGAAGTGGTCAAAAGGAATCCTCGAGCTTAGGAGGGGGGAAGGTGAGGTCTCCTCTGACAGATTGATGGACCCGGAGAGAGGGCATACCCAAGTGACACCCTGAACACTTACAGTCAGCCCCCGACCGCTGGGTAAGAGACCAGACACGCATTAAAAAGAGGGAATAAGTAGAAAATAAGATATCAATACAAACTTGGCTGCAGTTTAATAAAACATGCACCGTCCGGCAAGACATTACAGATCTCCCTACCACGACAATTGGGGGCCGAAGTTGAACCCAACACCAAGCAGCACATTGGTGGGAATGGCAGACTGAAGTAAAGGACAGAGAGTTTGCAGGGACTTCTTACTCAGCCTAATTGCTATAGACGTCCCCAGGAGCCCTCCATAAAATCCATATAACAGCAACCCCACAGAATAGCGCACCCCAAGCATCACCTGGGCGATTGGGACCGGGACACACAGAGAGCAAAACACACCTGGTGAGAACCCCTTGGCCAATCCTAGATTGGAGTAGCGCGCACAAGGGACATAATGAGGAAGGAAATCAGAAAGGCCATGTGGAGCCACATTCTCCCACGGGCAGGCAGCATACTCCCAACCAGAAGCCAGCAAACAATCATAATAGTGACACAGTCCCTAAAATAAAGGGGTTAGGGGGCCACACAATGAGCACCAAACTAAACTCGATAAATTTGCATGGGCCAAATAACAACCGGATACCACAGATCAAGCAACTGCCCAGGCAGAAGCCCAAACTCCAACAGAGGAGAACGAAATCACGCTCCATCTTGTCCGCATTTAACATAGTTCACTCCTCACTGGAAACCTTCATAGACTCGATCTCCATGTAAATCGTGCTGGTCCGAGCAGACCTCAAAAACAGTAATGCAAGAGTCACAGAAGTGGAGAAAAAAATGCAGCCTGCATGAAGAATAGACAATCTCAAACTCCAAATCTGACCGCTGCAGGACATAAGCAAGATAATCAATACCAAGCGGGATGACTATGAAGGCCAACCAAGGCGCAATAATGTCAGGTTCTTTGATGTTCCAGTAAAAACTGAAGTCCCAGATGCAGACTTATTTGTGCAAGGACTAGTGCAAAAACATCTGCAACCCCATGGATTATTAAACTACTTCTCGGTGGAACGTTCTCATCGGGTACTAGGAGGCAGACCCAAACCAGGTGCCCCCGAGACCTATTCTGGCACGAATCCTTAACTTCTGCAACGGCAACATAATCCTTCAAACGGCACGTGCGGCTCCTCCGCAGCATTACAACCAAAGTTCAATAATCTTCTTTCTAGACTACACAACAGCAGTACAGAAGCAGAGGAGCAGCTTCCTTGAAGTAAAAAAGGGACTGAGACAACATGAACTCAACTATTCAATGCTGTTCCCTGCAAAATTGTGAGTAGAAGCGGAAAGGAAAGTATGGTTCATTATGAAGGCTGATCAGGCGCAATAATGTCAGGCTCTTTGGGGTTCCAGTAAAAGCTGGAGTCCCAGCTGCAGACTTATTTGGGGAAGAACTAGTGCAAAAACATCTGCAGCCCCGTGGATTATTAAACTACTTCTCGGTGGGACGTTCTCATCGGGTACCAGGAGGCAGATCCAAAGCAGGTCCCCCCCCCCCCCCCCCCCCCCCCCCCCCCCCCACAGATCTATTCTGGCGTGAATCCTTAACTTCTGCAATGGCAACATAATCCTTCAAATGGCTTGTGCTGCCAGACGACACAACAGCAGCACAGAAGCAGAGGTGCAGCTTCCTTGAGGTAAAAAAGGGACTGAGACCACATGAACTCAAATATTCAATGCTGTTCCCTGCAAAATTACGAGTAGAAGTGGAAGGGAAAGTATGGTTCTTTATGACTAGCAAAATACGGAGACCGATCTGGGCATCTGATGAGTGCTACATCCCAGTCTGAAAGTTTGATGAGTGTTGAAAAAATGAAGGATGTATGGGTATGTGTGTTTTTAGCATCTGTAGTCTGTTATTGAAGTGAGGACCCCAGTATAATTGTTTGATTGCAGGTATGTGATGTGTGTGTGGGTGGTGTATGTTTGAATTTGGGTTTTATATCATGTTGTGGAGTATTACATAAATGTCTATGTTGACATCCCATTGTATATTGATGTAAAAAATAATGAATA
Organism: Lissotriton vulgaris; assembly: GCF_964263255.1. Taxonomy (NCBI): domain Eukaryota; kingdom Metazoa; phylum Chordata; class Amphibia; order Caudata; family Salamandridae; genus Lissotriton; species Lissotriton vulgaris. Next base: position 1,543,725,347 of record NC_141689.1, on the reverse strand, counting down.
AAGATATGTTTATACTTTTCTAAATTTGTGTTCTGGTCCATGGTGTCAGTGAGCCCTTCTGTGCATCTTCTTGAACTATGGACTCTTTTTGAGCCGTTATATATCATTTAGGGGGCAGTCTTTTTGCTGTGTTTTGCTAGTTTCTTCTTTACCCCTGCTAGTCTGCCCTGAATCAGTACCCTCAGGGGGCCCCTAGTTTTGCTTTGTTTATGGTTCTTTATGACAACAGAAGAGGCCTGGAACTGGCTTGAGGGATAGCTTCAAGTCACCAATCATGGCAGAGGCAGAAGGAAACACAACAGACAACACCCCATGCAGAAACACACAGCTTATGAATAAAAAACTGCAGGAAGCAACAAGGACAATTGTATATACATAGCAGCGAAAATTCTTAACAGCCCCTAAGACACCAAAAATACAAAGACTGGATGAACTCCCTTGAGGAAAACGACAGTGGATCACCCAAGGGAGTGGAAGTTACCACGGATGAGAACTGGAACTGAATTTACAAGGTATTTTGGGCGGACGAACTAAACAAGGTACAAGGATGTGGGCTCATGGTTGACTTTAATAGACTATCTTGAAGAAAGCAATAACTGCAAGAAAGTATTAGATAATGGGGATGGGACGGGGGGACAACAGGAATGCTCCCTTCAAAGAAAAATCAGGGAGGGAACGACAGGCACTCTAGATTGTTGGGGAGGCGGGTAGTTTTGAGTCCATCATGCAGGGAGGCAGGGAGGGGGGGAAGGAACCAGGGTTGTGAGTTATAAGAGTTATATCACTAGTTGTAGCAATGTGACACATGTAGCAGCAAGACACAAAAGGCATTATCTGGCAAAACAACATCCCTATTTCAACAATGACTCGTCACTGGGGAAGCGGGCGACAACAGCGCTCAGGGAGACCGGACTCATACCCTTCACACACAATGCAAAATTTACCACATCCAACTAAGTAAAGGACAAACTGAAAAGAGGGCTTGTATTACAGTGCATCAAACACAATTGCCCAATATGGTCCTACTCCAGGAGACACACCTGGTAGGCAACTCATGTGAAGCCCTGGACAGATGGGTTTTCAAATTGGTGGCATACTCCGAATTTACCTCCGGATTGAGAGGAGTAGGTATCTTAGTAAGGAAACTATTTCCCCTAATCATAGAACAGACATGGAATGACGAGCAATGAAGATGTGCAGTGATATTAGGTTGCTGGGAGGGAAAGCCCATCAATATCGTGACTGTCTACATACCACAGGCACTACATAATATAGCTCTGCCTGCACTGAGCGCATTCCTATTCAAAGTACCGGAGGGTGAACTGATAATCGGGGGAGACTTCAACATAACCCTGTGTGACCAGATAGACCACCTCCCTCCTAGAACACTGACTCGTAACATGTCACAATTCTCCTATTTACTTGGGACCCTTCGAGGTTTGGCGAGCAATGCACCCACAACTACGACAATTCACGTTTCACTCTGGGGCACACAATAGTCTATCATGTATTGACTTCATTCTCACGTTGTCTGAGTCAATAGATTTAAGGATATACATCATTTAGCAAGGGGTATCTCTGATCACTCCCTCATTTTGGCCAGTTACGCTGCAAAGCCAACGCTGCACATACTCCATACATCCAGGGTATTTAAAAAGTCCACAAATACATAACAGCCTATTCAAACGGCCTATTCAAATCTATTCACATCTCAGTGGATTCACCACTCACCCTCTGGGAAGCATATAAACCAGTAATCAGGGGACAAGCCATCTCACTTGTTTCAGGCCACAAAAGGGAAAAACAAAAAGTGAATGAAATTCTAGAACAAGAATTACTAGACCTGGTAGCACTGCACTCCCAAAACCCCTCCGGTTCTAACACACAACGACTTAACATAAAAAACAAGAATACAAGGAACACATTTGGGAAGAAGACAGAGCCAGGCAAGTGGCCACACATCATAAGTTCTACAAAGTATACGAAGTAGGGGACAAAGCAGGCGACCTGCTTGCCTGGTTGGATAGACTGAAAGGTCAGATAGATGGATAGCCTGGCTCCAAACAGACACAGAGACCACAATTAGAGACCCACATAACTCGTTGTAGAACCTTTTGCAAAATGTTATGAACAGATTTATACCCCAGTGACCACTGCCACAGCCGCAGAAACCACTGAACTCCTTAGAGACACTCACCTCACTACCCTTACGTTTGAAGAGGCACTACTTTCTTTTCGCAGTCCTAAAATGTATGGGGTTCGGCCCCAAATTCAGGTCCTGGATTCACCTCCTATATACAAAAACTTTGGCACAGGTAGTGGTCAATATAAGACTCTCAGAGACCTTTCCTCTAGGAAAGGGGACATGACAGGGATGCCCCCTATCACCAATACTTTTTGCTCTACTACATGAACCACTTGCGGCATGGGTCAGGGGAGACCCCCTGATGTGGAGAGCCCGTTCCAGCGGAATGGGATGATCACATATCACCATATGCTGATGACATCTTACTGTATGTTGCATCACTAACACGCTCCCTAGCCAGAATAATGAACATATTCACACATTTCGGGTAATATTCCTGATATACGATAAATTGGGTCAAATCAATCTTATACAACATCCTTAACTGTCCCCCCCCCCAAAAAAAAATACAGAGGCAGTGTGAGGTCACGGTGGTGGAGGATAGCTTTTGATATTTGGGTATCTTTGTCACAACAAACTCCGAAGAGTTCATAGATAGAAACCTCCAGGAGCCCCTGATGTGCCTACGGAATGATGTCAAAGACTGACGCTCCCTCCCCTGACTTTACTAGGGCGCGGAGCACTCTTCAAGATGATGGCACTATCCATATTTCTATATGGCCTCCAGAACACACAATTTCAAATACCACAGACCTACTTTCAGGCAACAGATGCTGAAGTACGTACTTGTTATGGGATGGGAAACCACCCTGCATAGCTACCAAAATATTAGTAAAGGGATGGTATGATGGCGGCATAGTACTGCCTCACATACAATCTTATTATTGGGCATCAAACCTAACAGTTCTCAATTATTGGACACACCACTCACCTACTGAACCCGCATTTCAGATGG